>NC_085875.1:15385381-15390381 GCF_034702125.1 Engraulis encrasicolus
ATTAATACTACTATGTTATCTGGAATTGTAGTTAGTTATAGTTACTTAGCCATCTGGAATTGCCAAAGCATTTGCCTTCATCATTGCTGACCAGTGACGATGTCAAACTTGACTATCTGCCATATCACAAAATATCATTTCAAACTCAGACATAAGATCCTTGAAGAATGATCAACAATCCAGTCATATTAATTTCATTCACCATTCGCCCGTTTGTGTAATAACAATGTCTGTCTAACAACAATGGCCTATTTGCAAGATTGTGCGTATGTGTGTGTGCACGCACGCACGCACGCGTGCCTGTGTATTTGTGTGTGTGTATGCGGATCCGTACATGTACATACATGTGTGTGTGTGTGTGTGTGTGCGTGTGTGTGTGTGTGTGTGTGTGTGTGTGTGTGTGTGTGTGTGTGTGTGTGTGTGTGTGTGTGTGTGTGTGTGTGTGTGTGTGTGTGTGTGTGTGTGTGTGTGTGCATATATGTTTGACTATGCACGGTGCAAATATATTTTCCAGTCTGCCTGCCTGTGCGGTTGGTCGGGTGGGCTTTTGGGTGGGCAGCAGTGTTAATTTCGTCAATCACGACGATGACGAAAATATTTCGTCAACGCCCCTTTTTCCCTTGACGATGACGAGACGATGACGCACTAAAAATTGCCTCCAGCAAATAAAAATATGACGAAAATAAAAATATATTTTCGTCAAGGAGACTAAGACGAGACGAAATTTACAAGCCATGGACAAATGGACATTAAAAATTACAATTATTTATAATTAATTTGTAATTTGTAATTGTGAACTTCATAGGTGATTGCGCGCTCATGCTGTTGCCTCGCTTGTGTCTGCTGGCAGCCAGTGCATGGCGCGGCTCAGTCAGTAGTTCTGTAGCCTATAGTTCAGTGAGTACATTTAAGTTGAGTTTAGGTCCTAAAACATTCCTAGAGAAAGAAAAAATAGCCGACGTTGAGGGAAGTGTTAATTGTGAAACATGTTCAACAACCCTCTTGTCCATGACGAAGACATGTGTTTCTGCAGTAATAGTCGCGCCAATCCTCATCCTCTGATAGGCTACTGTCATGTTAAACCTCCTCGAGCTTCCACTATTCTCCTTTTCATTTTGGCTCTTAGCCCGACGTTCGTTGTCTGTTCATTTTTTGGTAATGTTTGCTATATTTGTTGTTTATCCATATGAGTAGGCAGTTGGCAAGCAAATCATGAAGGTCGGATTTGTGAATTTATTTAAATCAGTCACCGCGGGAGCGCGCGCCAGCAGGGGGAAACTTGGTCTGTCTAAACAGAGGCACGGCTTCTGCAGTTTTGAAAAGAATCAACGGATGGGCGATCGCTTAGGAGTTTTAAACTGTTGAGATTTAAAACGTGTTCTCGTCGAGAGCAACGCTAAAAGACCCAAGGAAGTCGACAGCATTTCCATGCGTCTGCAGCGTCTTCCTAAGTTCCAAAAACTCTTTTCAGGGTCATGCTTGTCGAGCCTCGACACCCCCGACAAACAAAACAGCATTAGTGTTTAAATATTTGTATGTGCATGTCCTTTCTATCGTCCAGTCTGCATACCCCTGCCTAACTATTTTTCCTGGGACTTTTGCAGGGCATACGAAGTGTGCTCGTGCAATCTATTTAAGCCTATTCCACGCATGCCGCACGAGTCATTATCGTTATCTGCTCGCATTGCCAATTGAAAACAAAAACCGCTAACTTGCATAGTCTAACATCAGCAATATTTTTTCTGACTCGTGGTCATCGGGAAGCCACTATCAGGGAGACTTCTTGAACTTCATGGAGACTTGCGATGTCTGGTCTTCCCACTGCCGGCAATCTGAGGGCTTTACATCACGCGGTCAGGTAAAGAGCATGTAGCTTCCTCCGCGATCAAACTCAAAATCATAAAGCAGCTTCTAATGCACGAGAGAGAGAGAGAGAGAGAGAGAGAGAGAGAGAGAGAGAGAGAGAGAGAGAGAGAGAGAGAGCAGCCTGCACCTGGAAGTGTGTGTGTGTGTGTGTGTGTGTGTGTGGTGTGTGTGGTGTGTTGTGTGTGTGTGTGTGTGTGTGTGTGTGTGTGTGTGTGTGTGTGTGTGTGTGTGTGTGTGTGTGTGATGCTCTTTTGCTCTAGTTCTATGATGTTGAAATGACTGATTTGGGTTTTGGTGGAAAATGATTTGCTGCAATAGGCTATATAAGTAATTCTTTGTGAAATAATAGCCATTGTAGGTTATTTATTGTACACCACAATATTGACTAAAATGACTAAAATTTGAAATTTTGACTAAAATGACTAAAATTTGAAATTTTGACTAAAATGACTAAAATTTGACTATGACTAAAATTGATTTTCGTCATTTTGACTAAGACTAAGACTAAATTGGGAAGGCAATGACTAAAATATGACTAAGACTAAAATTGATTTTCGTCATTGTGACTAAGACTAAGACTAAATCAAAAAAAGCTGACGAAATTAACACTGGTGGGCAGCGTGGCATGTTGCCGCACGGTGCATCGCGGTGTGTTGCGGTGTGTTGCTGTGTGTTGCGGTGTGTTGCTGTGTGTTGCGGTGTGTTGCGGTGTGTTGCTGTGTGTTGCGGTGTGTTGCTGTGTGTTGCGATGCGTTGCGGTGTGTTGCTGTGTGTTGCGTTGCGTTGTGGTGTGTTGCGGTGTGTTGCGGTGTGTTGCGATGCGTTGTGTTGCGTTGTGTTGCGTTGTGTTGCGGTGTGTTGCGATGCGTTGTGTTGCGATGCGGTGTGTTGCTGTGTGTGTTGCGGTATGTTGCTGTGTGTGTTGCGGCGCGTTGCTGTGTGTTGCTGTGGTGTGTTGCGATGCGTTGCGGTGTGTTGCTGTGTGTGTTGCGGCGAGGGGCAGAGGCAATGAGGCGAGCTTAGCTGAAGGCTAGGAGGTAATAGCCAGCAACCACTTGGGGAAGCAGACGCCACCGGCTTCACAACGCACACACAGGAAGGCGTAATTACCAGCATAATTGTGCTGCCATGCTTAGGCAAGGAATAAATCACCCCCTGCTCACTCACAGAAGACAGGGGGGGGGGTAGAGGGAGGGAGAGAGAGAGGGAGAGAGGGAGAGAGAGAGAGAGAGAGAGAGAGAGAGAGAGAGAGAGAGAGAGAGAGAGAGAGAGAGAGAGAGAGAGAGAGAGAGAGGGAGAGAGAGAGGGAGAGAGAGGGAGAGAGACAAACAGACAGACAGACAGACAGAGGACAGGGAGTTGGTTAGGGAAGGGTGGGTAGTGATGGAGAGAGTGACAGACAGACAGACAAGCAGACAGACAAAGACAAGAGGAAGGAGAAGAGAGAGGGTGGGGAGAGAATAAAAAGGAGAGAAAACACAAAGATGGTAGACAGAGAGAGAGAGGGAGAGAGAGAGACAGAGAGAGAGAGAGAGAGAGAGAGAGAGAGAGAGAGAAACAAAGAAACAAACCCTCCAACCAACGCAGAAACCTGGCCAACCTTCAGCCACTACAACCGAACACAACTTCAATCACCTCCTTCACTGTTGGTCTCTGGAACTGCCAGTCAGCTGTCAACAAAGCAGACTTTATCTCTGCTTATGCTAGTAGTCTCTCTGTTGACCTGCTGGCACTAACAGAAACCTGGTTGAAGCCTGAAAACACAGCCACTCCAGCAGCACTCTCAGCTAACTACTCATTTTCACACACCAGTCGGCTAAAGAAAAGAGGAGGTGGAACAGGGATCCTTATCAACAAGCATTGGAGCTATGCCCCCCTGCTACCTGCCAACAACTACAGCTGCCTGGAATACCATGCCATCAAAGTCACAGCCCCAATCAAGGTGTCTGTACTTGTGATCTACCGTCCTCCAGGAACACTGGGCGACTTTATTGACGAATTGGATACGCTGATCTCCTCCATCACGGACCTAGGCGGCCCCCTACTGGTCCTCGGCGACTTCAACATACACCTAGATAAGCCATACGCCACAGACTTCAAGGCCCTGATGAACTCATTTGACATTCAACTAGCCAGCTGCCCCCCGACACACAAGAGTGGTAACCAGCTCGACCTGATCATGACTAAGGACTGCCAAGCGGACAACATCAAGGTAACACCAATGCATGTTTCAGACCATTTTTTCCTCCATTTCACCACCTCCCTACCCAACCCTACACACACCCCCCCTCCCTTGGTCACATATAGGCGGAATCTACGCAACCTGTCACGCACTACCTTCGCATCAGTGGTGGCAGATGCCTTGCCCTCAGCAAGCGTTCTCTCCTCACTCGATGTTGACACTGCTACGGATTCTCTCAGCTCCACACTGACCTCTTGTCTCGACAACCTGTGCCCACTAGTCACTAAACCTGCAAGACCTTCACAACCGCGACCATGGCTGACAGAGACCATCCGGGCTCTACGTACCACCCTCAGAGCAGCGGAAAGGAAATGGCGCAAAACCCGCAACCCATCTGACCTCGAAAAACTTAAAACTCTACTAGCCTCCTTCTCCGCCTCTGTAACAGCTGCCAAAACGACCTACTACAACGACAAGATCAGCAACACTACAGACCCACGTAAGTTGTTTTCTACATTCAAGTCACTGCTCAACCCTCCCCCCCCTCCTGCGCCCTCAGACCTGAAACCAGACAACTTTGCCACCTTCTTCATGGAAAAGACGGCAAATATTAGCAAGCAATTCTGTGAGCCGACCTCCCGCCCAGAAGACACCCCCGTGGGAAACACGCCGACTCCTGCAACACTTAAAGAATTCACTCTGCTCTCTGAAGAAGACGTTTCCAAACTCATCACAGCGAGCTGTCACACTACCTGCCTACTGGACCCAGTGCCTATGAACCTCCTTCAAGACATTGTCCAAAAACAGTAGTCCCGGCAATCACATCCATCATGAACTCCTCACTGTCCCCCGGCACTGTCCCCTCTGCCTTCAAACAAGCAAGGGTAACACCACTACTGAAGAAGCCTACACTGAACCCTGCTCATGTCGAAAACTACAGACCTGTCTCACT
>NC_085875.1:15395381-15405381 GCF_034702125.1 Engraulis encrasicolus
GTGTGTGTGTGTGTGTTAACATGCTTTATGGGATAGCAGTGGCATTGTGAAACTCAATCAGAGCCAGTGTCTCAGAGCCTGAGCTTAACACGACACATCATAGGCCCGCCCGCCCGCCCGCCCGCACGCATACACATCCTGCCTGAATCACAACACCACGCAGCACAGCACAGCAGCACAGCATTCACACACACACACACGCACACACACACACACACACACACACACACACACACACACACACACACACACACACACACACACACACACACACACACACACACACACACACACACACACTCCCAATGCATTGTACGGCAGTCTAAGCTTAACACAACACATCATAGGAGCCGCCTGCCTGAGTCCTGCACATACCTGAGTCAGAGCACCACACCACAGCACTGTAGCACCACACCACATTCAAATTTCAATGGTTAACCCTAGGGCAGTTATTCTCAAGGTGTGGTCCGGGGACCACTAGTGGTCCGTGACAGAGCTCAGGTGGTCCGCAAGGAAATTACTACTTTTCCGAGACAAGCTAGCAGCAGACTATAATTGTAATATTATTACAGAGCTTAACATAACTGAAGTCTCATTTTCACCATAATAAGTCAGGGTTTTAAATGTGAATAAGAAGTAAGTGATCTGCATCGAAATTAGCACCTGTCAACTGTCAATTCAGTTGACAGGTGGTCCCTGAACATTTTTGAGAGGACAAAGTGGTCCTCGATCTGAAAAAGAGAAACACTGCCCTAGGAGCATAGCCCTACGCCATCACACCACTCCATTCTGAATGCAGGGCTCGCAGTGTTTTGCATAACACGACCTAAAATACGCCACCAAACCACTGCCATGCTATCCCCAAAGCACTGCCTTACATTGCACCCAGGGCCCTAAATTAACTTTTTTCATCACCAGCCAAAATGGCTAGTAGATGTTAATCTTACTAGTCAAATACACACTCAAGTGGCTGGTATGTTTTCTCTTCTACCGGCTAAACGGAAATTTCACCAGCATTTGGCCGGTTGGCTGGTGTTAATTTAGAGCCCTGATTGCACCGCACAACACTCAAAAGTACAGCATTACACTACAATTGGACCACACACACAGCGCTGATGGCAGGACTTGTTTGTCGGATGTACGCAAAAATTAATAGAAATGTGAGAAATGTACATATACGGTAGCCTACGTGGAGGATGATATGGAGGAAAAAAATTCACATTTTACTGTAAGATACAGTTGCATCCTCTCAGCTGAGGAGAGGTCCTCACTCAAAGGCGAAAACACACACACACACACACACACACACACACACACACACACACACACACACACACACACACACACACACACACACACACACACACACACACACACAGTACACAACACACACAATACACACGCAGAGAGAGAGAGAGAGAGAGAGAGAGAGAGAGAGAGAGAGAGAGAGAGAGAGAGAGAGAGAGAGAGGGAGCAGTAGAGCAGCCCTTACCCAACCCAAAGACTAACACTTTGCAATTAGTCTAATTAATGTGAAACAATGAAGCGGATGGCCACTTATGAAATTGATTGTTCTCTCCCATCCACAGGCAGCGCAGCATAGAGACAGAGAGAGAGTGAGAGAGAGAGAGAGAGAGAGAGAGAGAGAGAGAGAGAGAGAGAGAGAGAGAGCGTGGGCCTAGGCTTGTAAAGGGCGACTAATTTCAGGAGATGATTGGAGTCGTCGCTTTGCTGTGGGCCAATTACCTCCCCACTCTGGTCACACACACACACACACACACACACACACACACACACACACACACACACACACACACACACACACACACACACACACACACACACACACACACACACACACACACACACACACACACACACACACACACACGGCGGTCACGGCCAGCAGCAGGGATAATTAGCGCTTAGCGTTAGCAGTTAACGTTAGCACCCGCCTGCTTAGCGGTGCTATGCTAATTAGCTCACTGTTGTCATAATACTGAAAAGAGGGGGAGCAGGGTTCAGGATAAAAAGAGGGATTCCGCTGGAGGGGGAGAACGAAGAGAGGAAAAGGAGAGGCAAGGTTCACAAATGGGTTAACATGTTGCCAAATTGCTGGAGGGGTAGGGAGAAGGAGGAGGAAGAGGAGGGCAGGAGAGGGAGTAGGAAGGAGATTCAACCACTGTGCCTTCGCTAAGCACCCCAAACATTAATGGATTTCTTTTAATTGTGTCAACAGAATAATGAGAGGTAGGGTGGGGATGGGTTGCTGTGGGGTTAAGCAGTGGGCTTCAAGAGGAAAGGGAAGCTAAAGGTTTGATAAGGGGGGTGGGCATGGATGGGGTGGTGGTGGGTGCAGGAGGAGGTGGTAGAGGAACAGGGGAAGGGAGGGTGGAAGTGGTTCATCTGGGTAAATAGGGGAGAGGGGGGATCAAACTACACAAATATCGGTCCGAACAATCGGTGGATCGTTACCCGCCAGGACCATTGCAAGGGATTTTCGGCCAGGATTTCTTTGTTGTGTGCGACGTTCTAGGATAGAATTTGCCTATTCAAAGAGCCGCTGATCAATGTTCGATATTTAGGACTCGAAATAGAACATAGGGCATTGTCCGAGTCAACAGTTGGGTATAAGATCAACCGATCAACCGTAGCACCACACCACAGCACTGTAGCACCACACCACATTCAAATTTCAATGGTTAACCTTAGGGCAGTTATTATCAAAGTGTGGTCCGGGGACCACTAGTGGTCCGCGACAGAGCTCAGGTGGTACGCAACGTAGCAGCAGACTATAATTGTAATATTATTACAGAGCAAAACATAACTGATGTCTCATTTTCACCATAATAAGTCAGGGTTTTAAATGTGAATAAGAAGTAAGTGATCTGCATTGAAATTAGCACCTGTCAACTGTCAATTCAGTTGGCAGGTGGTCCCTGAACATTTTTGAGAGGACAAAGTGGTCCTTGATCTGAAAAAGTTTTAGAAACACTGCCCTAGGAGCATATCCCTAAGCCATCATACCGCTCCATTCTGAATGCTCCATTCTCCATTTTCCTGATTTTTAGAAAACGATTTCGAGACCCACTTGGAATACCTTCAAGGCCCACCAGTGGGCCCTGGCCCACAGTTTGAGAATCACTGTAATAGGGTTATGATGGGCTCACCATAAGTACATAGGGCGAAATGGGAAGGAGTAGAGCTTGATGAACCTTGTTAAAGGAGGGAAAGGGAAGAGACATTGGGGCAGAGTGTCTGAGAGGGGGGTAAATATTGGGAATAAAGAGTGAGGGTAAGGGGGGGGGGCAGGGGGTAAAGGGGAGAACTGAAGAGGAAGGGAAAGATCGCAAAAAGAGGTTTGCTAGAGGAAGATAAAAGAGAAAACATCGAAAGAGAGAGAGAGAGACAGAGAGGGTAAGATGGGTAAAGAGAAAAGAGAAAGAGTGACAGACAGGGTAAGAGGGGTGAAGAGAAAAGTAAATAAAAGAATCATGGGGGGGGAAACGGGGATGGATGTATGAATGGGGAAAGGGGACTATGGGTAAGATGATGGGGGCAGAAGGGTGCGAGGGGTAAAGAGGAGGTTAAGAAATAGGGTCGAGCCTCCTAAGCAGTCTCTCGTCTCTAAGCTCATCGCCAACAGCTTAACACCACCACTTCCCAGTGCCATAAACAGCCTCTCTCCTCTCCTCTCTTCTTTTCCTCCTCTCCTCTCGCCTCCCCTCCTCTTGTCTTCCTCTCTTCCTCCTCCTGTCATCTCCTCTTGTCTCTATGCTTCCTCTCCTGTCCTCTGGCACCTTTCTCCTTTTTCCTTTCCTCCACTGCTTCCACTCTCATGTACTGTCCTATCCCTCTCTCTCCTCCAACTCCACCTCTTCCTCTCCTCTCGTCTTCTTTCCTCATCCCTGCTATCCACTCTCCCCTCTCTCTCTCTCTCTTTTTCTCTCTCTCTCTCTCTCTCTCTCTCTCTCTCTCTCTCTCTCTCTCTCTCTCTCCTCTCCCCCACCTTCCCTAGGTCTCTCCCCTCACTCTCCTCTCCGCCGGTCGCAAAGGCAAATCCATCATTAATCCTTCCAATTAATTTATTCTGTAGCGCGGTCCCAAGGTTTAGCTGTGATTTAATATTCAGCATTGTGCTGCTTGCTCGCTGTCTCTCTCGCTCGCTGACACAAGACACTGTGGACACTGGGCCTGCAACCGTAGGTGGGGGGGCTTCTCATATTACACTGGCCGCTGTGTGTGTGTGTGTGTGTGTGTGTGTGTGTGTGTGTGTGTGTGTGTGTGTGTGTGTGTGTGTGTGTGTGTGTGTGTGTGTGTGTGTTATTGTGTGTGTGTGTGTGTGTGCGCGCGCGTGTGTGGTGAGGACTCCCTTCGCTCACTGCTAACCCCCCCACACCATCCATCCTCTCTCTCTCTCTCTCTCTCTCTCTCTCTCTCTCTCTCTCTCTCTCTCTCTTGCTCATCAATGAAGTATTTCCCATGTTCCAATTTCTTCTTGCTCTTCTACCCGTGCGTCTCTGTTCCTCGCCTCTGTCCCAGTGGGTGTGTTGGTGGGGCCGGAAAATGGTCGTGCAGTCTGTGCATGTATGCGTGCATGCATATGTGTGTGCGTGCAAGTGTGCATGCGGGTGTGCGTGCAGGTGTGCGTGTGTGCATATGTGTGTGCATGCCTTCATTTGTGTATGTGCGTGCATGTATATGAATGACGTGTACATTTTGCTGTCACAGGCTTTTAAAATTGAGTAAATTCATGCTTTCAAAATGTTCAATGTTTTAAATGATTAAACTAGTGTCTATGTTGTGAAAAAGTAATGTGTAATAAATCCAGAGTTTAAATGAGTATACTTAATTTTGAGTCAAATGTCATATTTTTCCTATGGTGTGACTGTCGGAAGCCTGGTTCTCCATATTAAAACATTTTTTAATAAATAATCAAACCTCAGTCATTTGTCTAAATCAGTGGTTCCCAACCTATGGGTCAGGACCCCCCTTATGGGTCGCCAAAGATCCACAGGGGGTCGCGGAGCCCTCTTGATTTTAAGGGGTTTCGTTTTAAATAGGCCTATATATAGCCCATGTTGAATAAAAGACAATGCATTTAACTAATAAATGCATAGACGCAACAAATTGTAAGTGCTACATTAAACATTTATTCTATATTTGACCAAAGACAAATTGAGGAATAAAATAGCTAAAATAATTTTCCGCAGGAAACGGAGAGCATCTTGTGATTCCGTCTCGTGCGGGCGCTCGCGTGGTTGGGTCACCAAAGCTTACAATAGTAAAAACATGGGTCCCTTAAGAAAAAGGTTGGGAACCACTGGTCTAAATAACCCTGGCATGTTTTTCAAGGTGTCTATTTTAGCAAGTGGCAATGCTTAATTTTTTTCCTGTTTTTCTGAGAACGTGTGGACTTATGAAACTTTGTCACAGAAAACAATGTCCTGTGGTGTGACATCACATTTTTGGGTAATTCTATGGATAATTATCTATTGTCGAAGCTCCAGCTGTGCTTAAATTGTGACTTTAGACCCTTAAGAAGCCAATGGCAAGGGTGGATTTTAGTTTTTTCTCTCAGAGTTCTTCAATCACTCAATTACGTTTTGCTACCACAAGATGTATTAGTTTTGTAGTCCTTTGGTGTGACAGCCATAAAATACATTTTGACAATACCGTATATTTTTTTATATTTATTTCTTATTTTGATGTATGCAAATGCATCTGACTAAAGGTGACATTTTATTTCAGTTGGCAACAACATGGCTTTAAATTAACTCAAATGCTGAAAAGTCCTATGGTGTGACACTTTGGAGTATCACACCAAAGGACAAACAGGTCACACCAAAGGACTAGATATCTGAGAAATAGCTTTTAAAACAACTGGTAATACATTTTTTGTTTGTTTTGTTGTTTGACTAGATAAATATTGTGTATTCAAATTACTTATTCCTTTATTGGCCATTGGAATTTATACTTTGATGCATTGTTGATTAATATTTGAAGAGTTCAGATGCAAAACCCCCTAAGTGCCATTTCAGAAAATAATCTTAATTCATTTTTATTTAATACAAAGCTATCAAAATTGCATATTTTTTATTTTATTTATGTAATATAACTATTTATATGTATTATCAAGTACATGAATGTAAACCAAACCAACAACAGGGTTCTCTAAAAATATAGAAGTGCAGGTCTTCAGAAATGGAGTTAGGGGGTTTTGCATCTGAACTCTTCATTTGCTGTTGATTTTAGATACAGTCAAAGGATATAAAACGTCATTAACGGTGCTTTGAAACCATAAAATATAATGGTAACAGTGAAGGAAAGATGAGTGAGAGAGTATAGAGGAGTATAGATGAATAAAGTATATAGTCAATATACAGCATAAATGCGCTGTCCAGCTTGAGATACCAAACAGGCACTGGCCACTACACACTACAGGTTCAATGGTGTGACAGTCATAGCATACCTACAAAGGTGTGATGGTCATGCCAAGGTCACACTTCAGTATGAGTCTTATGAGCTCTGCAGGTTACATTTAATGACCGCATGGCTGTCATTAAGTGTTACGCTAGACTGATAATCTATCACTCAAAGACTTATAAGTGTAAAGTGTAGGTCCATATTGACTACAACATTACATTATGATCAAAAGACAAAATAATCATGTTGATATATTTGTTTCTGGCTCAGTTTTGCATTTTTGTCCTTTAGCGTGACATTAATGTCCTACGGTGTGACATTGTTTAAACGCTCAAATATTTGTTTGAGCTTAACAATATGTTTGATAAACACTGAATATTGCATAAGGGAAGAACAAATGATCATCCCTGAAATTTTAGTATAAATTCTGACAATTTTGAACATTTAAAAGAAAGATATCCCTGTTTTTCCTCGAAGGTTTCTAATAATCTCACCTCTAATGGGGAAAAAAAACTTAAATGGTAATCTCTCATTAAATTAAGACTTTAAAAAATTGCAATAAATATGAAGAGTGTAACAATGTTCATAAAACTCCATCAAGCCATTTCTACATTACTTAATATATATATTTCTTAACGTCACACCAAAGGACATATTTTCAGCAAATTGCTTTATCAACGTAAATAAATAAAAGTAAAACATTGTGACCACTTGGATTTTTGAAAGATTAATTTCTGCACTATCTAGACATATACTTTTTCCCTCATAAACAATGTTTTGTGAAAAAAATGTTTTTTCAAGTCAAGTTTATTGTCAATTTCTTTACATGCACTGGTCATACAAAGAATTTGAAATTGCGTTTCTTGCTCTCCCATGCAGACATAGACTAATCTAGGTAAGGACATAGACAGTATAGACATAGACAGTACTCATACATGGACATATTTTTTGCTGCCTATCTGTCATCTACCCATGTATGCAGGGCCGGTTTTAAGCATAGGCCGGCTAGACGGTCGCCTAGAGCGCCAAGTGAAGAAGGAGCGCCGAAATGGCGCTCTCCGATGCGTAATTTTGCGATATGGAGGTTTTTTTTTATGAAGTCGCAATCAACAAAGCCTGGCGAAAGCACTCCTCACGGCAAAACGCCCCTCAGCCAATAGTAATGTCGCTTTCAACTGTCTCTGGGAAGTCTGTGAACCAATAAACAGACAGTCCTGAGAAAGGGGGCGGGATGAGTGACAGCGCGATCTATTTTGAATTTGGAGTCTCACTCGAGAGACAGAGGGAAGCGCAGACAGAGCAGTGCGGCTCTGCTGGGTGGAGAATTGTTATGTTATGTTATGTATATTAAACCAGTCATTGCATGATGCAGGAGTTGCAGAGGTTGTTTTGGAACTATGTGATTTAATCAGCAACCGTTTGTGATTATGGAAAGCCTAATAGTTATGAGGCTACTGTTTGGAATTAGAGGGAAAAAGAGCTTTGTTTTTGATCTGAGAAATCGCTAGTTAGCATGCTAACATTAGCCAAGTATGCCAAGCAATGAAATCCAAGCAATGTAAAGTAAGACTGGTGCAATGTTTAAAACAATTTTAGCTGCCATATGTCCTTCCATCCACTTGAATGAATTACCTGCTTGTTGTAATCTTAAAAAAAAAACATTGTTTCCAGACCAGAATGACATACATGAATCATGTAACACAGAACCATGCACAGCATGTTTTCATGCTGAGTGATGTAGTATTGCAGACAAGTGAGGCTATTTACTACATTTTGTATATTATTCTCCCTTTCTCTCACCCTGTCCCTCCAGTTCAAACACATAGATAGCCCCCTTCTCATTCTCCTACACACAAATGCACCACTATTTCCAGTCCAGAAATTGGTTCGGAATCATAGACAGCACAAATGTGTAGCTTATTAAAATTGTTATGCTGACATGCTTTGTGATGCTGTAGGTAGTGTAGATAGGCTATCAATGCAGACCTCCTTGGTAGGCCTATTGTCTACTATGCATTTTACATGCAAATGTACTGTATCACTCTCCTGGCATTTCAATTCCATATTACAATTCAAACACATTGATAACCTCTCTCTCATCTGGGGTTGGGGGCACCACCACCATCACATCCAACACACCACACAGTGAAGCTACTTTCATGCGACTCAATGTGATGTGTTGGTCGCCTGTCAAAAAGAACCAGAAATCCATTTGATGCAAAACAATTATTGTTCTTGATGCTATTTAGTTAAGCTTACCGGTATTACTCTTTTGTTCTGTAAGGTATAAAAAAGAGGGTTTTTTTTCTTTCAAAGGTTGGGGGGGGGGTCAGAACTCAAACTCGCCTAGGGCACCAAATAAGCCAGAACCGGCCCTGCATGTGCGCATGCGCATGTGTGTGTGTGTGTGTGTGTGTGTGTGTGTGTGTGTGTATGTGTGTGTGTGTGTTAGTCTCTGTATGTAGCCTATTTGTGAAGAAAATAGGATGTGTGGGTCTGGTTAATAGTAGTCAGGCGTAGTAGCTTGTGTCTGAGGGTGAATGTGTGTGTCAGCGTGTGTGTCTGAGTGTGAGTGTGAGTGTGAGTGTGAGTGTGAGTGTGAGTGTGAGCCGGCATCCGGGGAGTATTGCTGCTCTGCAACTATCTTCAGCCCCCCTCATAATGACTTTTTATGCCATTAATTAATTCAATTTCACACCAGCCGTGCCACACGTATGCCACTCTGGTGGCATCGCAAGGCATGGCAATGGGGCTGGTGTGTGTGTGGTGCATGTGTATGTGTATGTGTATGTGTATGTGTATGTGTATGTGTATGTGTATGTGTATGTGTATGTGTATGTGTATGTGTATGTGTATGTGTATGTGTGTGTGTGTGTGCTGCTACTGGGCAGGTTTTGTGACACGTGTGTGTGTGTGTGTGTGTGTGTGTGTATGTGTGTGTGTGTGTGTGTGTGTGTGTGTGTGTGTGTGTGTGTGTGTGTGTGTGTGTGTGTGTGTGTGTGTGTGTGTGTGTGTTGCAGCAGAGGGGACTCAGAGGGGCTGGCTCTCCATAACTAACAGAGGGAGACTGACTGACAAAGAGACCGACACAGAGACGGCAACACAAGAAGAGAAAAAAGATGGGCAGAGAAGCTAGAAAAGAGGAGAGAGGAGGGAAGAGAGGAAAGGAGAGAAAATAAATAAAAAAAGAGGGGAGAAAAGATGAGAGACGAGAGGAGGGGAGAAGAGAGGAAGGGGGCAAGAAAAGAGGGGAGGAGAGGAGAGTTGAAAGAAGTCGGGAAACGTGATGGGACGGCAGTGATATGAGAGAAGAGGAGGACAGGAGCGGAAAGAAGCCTAGAGAAAACAAGGAGAGAAGAGAGAAGAGAGGAGAGGGGGGGGGGGTCCTCAGAGGAGAGAAAGACTGAAGAGGAGGAGAGGCACATGGGAAGAAGTGTGTGTGTGTGTTTGTGTGTGGATCCAAGATCCGGTTCCGGATCTGGCAGGATAATAGGGTTTTTAGATGCGTCCCAGCATCTCTATAAGAGGGTCCGTCCGTCCGTCCGTCTGAAACGCATTCCTTGTCTGAAACGCA
>NC_085875.1:15415381-15417881 GCF_034702125.1 Engraulis encrasicolus
AGCGATACACGCGATTGAAGCGACTACAGTATGTCCGTTACAAGCAGAAGGCAAAGCATTTAAACATTCCCATTGGCTGTGATCACTGACCTCTATACAGTCATTGGCTGTCGCGGCTGGTCGCCGAACCGCGTCATAGAAAGTTGAAAGGATTTCAACTTCAAACTGTCGCTCTCGTCTCGCAAATCGCCTCTAGTCTCCAGAATCGCTTTTGTCGCGCGACTCGATACAAAGTCAATTACTTCCGTCGCTCACCTCGCTCTTGTCGCGGTAGGTATATTTGTGCGGTTAGGCTGCTATGGCAGTAATAATAATAATAATAATACTTTCGTTTTATATAGCGCCTTTCAAAACACCCAAGGACGCTTCACAGAGTGTTGTGTTGGAAAGTGTGAGTGTGTGTGCGCGTCAGTGTGTGAGCATGTGTGTGAATGCATGTAAGTGAAAGTGCTTGTGGGACTAGCAGCCATAAGCCTCCAGGAAGAGATGTGTCTTGAGGTGTTGCTTAAACATGGCCAGTACCACACCGAGGGCCAGGTTAGCCTACTCTAGTGGCACAGGACACTAGCAATGCCGGACCCAGGAGCAAACACACAACTCCTGTCACAGCAGGAGTGCCACAAACCGTAGTTCCACACTTACACAGGCAATACCCCACACGAAGAATGTCCCACCCATGGGGAAAACCACCAGCTCCACAACCAGGGACAAGAGTCACAGAGGACACAGGCAGTGTCCCCTCTGTCAGGCACATAAACATATGAGGCAGTGCCACACCCAGTGCCACACAGCCTAGTGACACAGGAACTGTCAATTATACTATAGTATCGTTAAAATTCGCTCTGGTCGCTCAGTTTGCTTCTCTCCTGGCAAATTCGCTCTGCTCGCGCTGGCCGCGTGACCTCCATAGAGAAATAATGACTTCCGTCGCCCAGTTAGCGTAGGTCACTCTTGGTGTGAACGAGGCGTTAGGGAGAGTCATACTAGTGCACACAGGACAGAGGCACACCAACCTGGCGGGCTGGGAGTCGAACCGGCAACCTTTGGGCTACAAGTCTGACGCCCTAACTGCTTACCCACAACTGACCTAATATTAATAACATATGTTCTACTTCATACAATTCTGGAGACAGGACATCAGACATGTCCCACCAAGGACTTACAGGATCAGCACGCAGGCACAGGGGGACAGTGTCACAGTAAGGGAGAGTCATACTAGTGCACACAGGACAGAGGCAACGTCCCACACAGGGACAGTGTCCCACCCAGGGACAAAACACACAGACACATCCCAAACAGACACGTCCCACCCAGACATGTCCCACACAGACACTTCCCACCCAGGGACAAAACAAACAGACACGTCCCACACACACACACTCATGTGGCAGCGTCTGTACTGCAAACAACATTGTCCCATGGGGACAATAAAGTACTACTACTACTACTACTACCACTACGTCCCACCCAGGGACAAAACGCACAACTTGTTGAATTAGGCTGCCAGTGCAGTGCCACACTCACTCTCATGCCACATGCAGCACACACGTAGGCACTGCCCCACCCAAGATCCAGAGGAGTCCCACCCAGGAGACAGTCCTACCCCACCCATCCCATTTGGGGTATGGTGGTGGAGGGTGGAGGGTGGGGTGGCTGGGGGACACGGCCCGCCAGCGGCACCGGGACCACACCCAGGGACAGAGTCATAAAGAGAGACGAGACGAGCCCACGTGGCCCAGCAACAACACCGCACCGGGTGGTCATGTGACGCTGGCTCCGGCTCCGAGCTCGGAGTGCCCAGCAACACGGAGAGCAGAGGCAGCACACGGCAGCACACGCACGCCAGCGGGGAGACCAATAACACGGCAGCCAGCCAGCCAGCCCCGCGCTTACTGCTCACCGCCCGCCTGTCCGCACGCCCGCCGCAGCAGACAGCGCTGGGCCCCAGCCAAAGTCCTTCCGTGCCCCCTCTCTCGTTTTTTTTCTCTCTCTCTGTGTGGTTTTTTTCCTCCTGTTTCTCCTGCATCTCTTCCCCGCATCCCCCCCCCCCCCCCCCCCTCACTCATCCCCATCTCTCTCTCTCTCTCCATATCTATCCACCCCGACCCCCACCCCCCTCCACACTGTCTCCCCTTCACTAACCTCCCTTCCCCATCCTCCTCAACCCCCCCTACCCCCCCCCAAACCTCGTTACAGCCCTCCCTCCCTCCCGCACTCCCTGCATCTCCTCTCTAAACCCCCCCCCCCATGCCTCGTCTCCCCTACAATACCCTCTCCTCCACCCCCCCATTACGTACAGCGCCCCATAACCCCCCCCCACACACACACACACACACACACTTTACTCCATCTCCTCCCTCCTCCACCACACCCATCTCCTTCTATCTCTTTGTTTCTCTTCTTCCTCCAGCTCTTCACTACATCCCCTTCTCCGTCTCCCCTTCTCTACCACCCACTATGACTCTCCATACATCTCCTTCCTTCCTCTAGCCCAGTGTTT
>NC_085875.1:15447881-15450381 GCF_034702125.1 Engraulis encrasicolus
AATCTAGAATATCTCCTACATGCAGTGCATTGTGTTGAGTGCAATTATACCACATAGGCGTACATGGAGAAGTGATAATGTCAGTGTGAATTTAGATAAATTGATCCATTTCTTGTATTATATTTAATGCAAAAAAGTGGTCCAATTTACCTGAATTCACCCCTACTTGCACCAGTACTGTATCAAAGATGTCCTACTACGTCTACATGTCATGCTGAGCACATGCACATGTACACAAGAGCAGATGTGTGTCATTTTGATACACAGCCTGCTAGCTTGACCCTGCGGTGCATGCACCAAGGGTACTCATCATATAAATCATTGTCTTCCTCTCATGGATGATGAATTTCATTTGCACAGACCCGTTTCACAGATGTCCAGGAGTCAGCTTTCTGTCCTTCATGTTTGCCCATGCCATTTCCTGTCCTGACTGCAACTGCAGGTGTGCAATGTATGGTAACACCAAAGAAGGTGGATCTAACAAGAAGCGTCATTTTGTTTCTTTTCCGGTATCCACTTTATGTCGGGTGAACGCCCCTTTAGGAGACCTTCGGTTAGGAGACCTTCGGAGTCCTGAGGTTGAGAATAAATGAAGTCCCCTTAGCGCTGTAGATGGCGGTAGCGCACGTCTTGTGCAAACACCTCAAAAAGAGAAGAAGAAGGAGGGGACAACGCCCCCTTAGGAGACCCAACTTGAGCACACGCTTTTGCATTGAGTGGGCGTGTTTTGCGTTATCTTGCTCTTATTCAGTATTTTTGGTAACACTTTACAATAAGGGTAGATGAATGGTATTGGAATTATGTTGGAAGTAATGCATGATGTATGGTAAATTAACACATGACTTGATGCATGCAGTGATGTTTAACATACTAGTAATGAAAAGGGAGTACCCTTATTGTAAAGTGTTACCCAATGTATTCTGTTTGTTTCCAACAGTGCTTTTAGCATTTAAACCTCCAGTTAAATTCATTAACCAATTAAAAATCTGAATTTGCATGACGTAAGAGTCGGAGGTATTTACATTTCTGTTACATCTCTCGAGGGCTCTACAAAACAAAAATACGCAACATATTTTATGTGTCTATAACAGGCGAAGCTGCTGTTTCATCACAGACGCAGGGGGAATATCAGCCCTCTGCAACATTAAAATAACATTTGCAAAGTGCACTGCTGCTGCTACCACATCACCGTGGCTAATGCTACCTCTTTGCAACATTAGAATAACGTTCCTATGATGCACTCGCGCTACACCATTGCTTCACCATGTCCAATTCAATTTCACAGAGAGAGAATTATTAGAGAGTGCCTTGAGCAATGGCTGTTGAGTGTGTGTAAAAATCTATTATTTGTGTCGCACAGAATATTAGCGCTGCTAGCACAGCATGGCAACTTCTAAAGACGCGCCGCACCACGCCGCGCCATGCCAATCCACTTCTCTCCACGCCAAAACAAATCAAGACGAAGCCAGTTTGGCTGCTCACGGCTTCACACAGTCTTGGGGCATAAAAGTGAAACAAAACGGACCTTTGAAATGATACCTCTGGGGAGCGCCGCTTAAATAAATAAATAAGTAAGTAAATAAATAAATAAATAAAAAACACTTTCTAAGAGTTTTTTAAGTGCAGCAATTATTGACGAGTGACTATATTGCCTTCTCTTTTTTCTCTCCTCCTCCTCTCTGATCGAGACTGATAGGAAAGAAAGAAAGAAAGCAGGAAAGAAAGAGAAGAAGAAAAGAGGGAAAGAAGGAAAGAAAGAAAGAAAGAAAGGCAGGGAGTGCGGTGGGTCCCCTGAGACATGGGCAGCTGTCAGCTCCTTTAACAGCTGCGGTGGATGAGGTACTTTACTGCACGCGCGCGCACACACACACACACACACACACACACACACACACACACACACACACACACACACACACACACACACACACACACACACACACACACACACACACACACACACACACAGAGCAGTGCTAGATGAGGTATTTTACTGCTGCGGGCCCAAGCTGAGCGCAGACTGAGAGAGGCTCCCCAGACCCAGTTACACAGTTATGCTGCCTCGTTACACACGCGCACACACACACACACACACGCACACACACACACACACACACACGCACACACGCACCCAGAGACACACGCACACACACGCACACACAAACACACACACACGCACACACAAACACACACACACACACAACCCCTCCTTTCGGTGGCTGCCACCACCTCAAACACACTAGCGATCCTGCATTAATCAAGATGGCCTTGCATCGCACGCGCCTCCTCTCTCTCTCTCTCTCTCTCTCTCTCTCTCTCTCTCTCTCTCTCTCTCTCTCTCTCTCTCTCTCTCTCTCTCTCTCTCTCTCTCTCACACACACTATCTCTTTCTCTCTCTCTCTCTCGCTCGCTCCCAAAGCCACACATCAATTTCAACGCTTTTTTAAACAAACTCTGCCTCGCCTCCTTTCCTTTTCCTCTCCTCCTCCTCCTCCTCCTC
>NC_085875.1:15465381-15470381 GCF_034702125.1 Engraulis encrasicolus
GAATCAGCAGAATCAGTCCATAGTATGAGTGAATCAGTCACACTCCAACCTCACCAGCATGGGAAAGACCAAAGAGTGGTCAAATGATATCAGGGACATGATTTTAGACCTGAACAAAGATTAAATGGGCTGCAAAGCCACAAGAAAGAGACTGGGTATTAGTGACCCAGCTGTTGATGCATTTCTTCCAAAATGTGAGGAATACAAAATGACTATCCATCAGCCTGTCTGGGGTTCTATACAAGATTTGACCTTTTGTAGGGATTTGATAATCATGAGAACAGAAAGAAATCACCCTAGAGCTATACGGTATGATCTAGGCAATGATATCAAAGCTACTGACCAAAATCACTGAGAAAACTACTGGTAGCACTTAATGCCACAAAGGTTTAAATTCCTGTAGTGCACACATGGTACCTTTACTTCAGAAGGAACCTGTGCAGTACCACTTGAGGTTTGCCAACGGACATCAGACTGATTTAGGATATGATAAGGAGGTGCTGTAGTCATATGAAACCAAAATCAAGATGTTTGGCATTATCACAATTCAATGTGTTTTGAGAAAGAGTACTACTGTCTATGATCCCAAGAACACCCTCCTCACCATCATGCATGAAAGTGGTATCATTATGGTTTGAGGGTGTGTGTGTGGCCAAGGCACAGGACAACTTCACATCGTCAACGAATGGATGGAGGGAGACATGTAATGTGCAATCCTGAGTGCAAACGTCCTTCCCTCCACCACTACACTGAAGGGTTGTTGGATCTCCCAACATGGCAATAATACACAACATACAGTCAAAGCAACGAAGGAGTGGCTCAATAAGAAGCATATTAAAGTCGTGAAGTGGCCTAGACAGTCTCCAAATATTAACCCTATAGTAATTCTATGGAGAGAACTGAACGTCCCATTTGCCAAGCTACAGCCACAAACTATTAATGTTTTAGAGATAATGTGCAAAGAAAAACGGGCAAAAATATTTTCTACTATATACACAAACATTGTCATCAACTAAAAGAAGCATCTGACCTCAGTGCTAGACAACTAGGGCTTTTCCACAAAGCACTTTATCTTCTTTAGCTAGAGGGGTCAAATACTTATTTGCCTAAATTAAATACAAATAAATTAAAATATATTATTTTAAGTTATTTTCTGGAATTTATTTTTGATATTCTGTCTCTCCATGTTTGAATACATATTATCATAAATTTATAGACTGATCATGTCTTTATTAGTGGGCAAACCGGCAAAATCAGAAAGGGATCAAATACATATTGGACTCACTGTAGGTACGCTCCCCACTTCAGTGCCAAACATAACATGGCCTTAAAGGGCCACTGTGTCAGAATTTTAGTTGTTTCTTTCCGAAATTCATGCTGCCTATTCACTAATGTTACCTTTTTCATGAATACTTACCACCAGCATCAAATTCCAAGTATTCATTATGACTGGAAAATTGCACTTTTCATAAAGGAAAAGGGGGATCTTCTCCATGGTCTGCCATTTTGAATTTCCAAAAATAGCCATTTTTAGCTGCAAAAATGACTGTACTTGGACCATAGTAGAAAATATTTGTTTATTACTTTGTAAACTTTCATGTAAAGATCAAATTTGGCAATAGGCAGCCCAGTTTCAATGAGCAGCATAGTTGCAGTACTTTTTTGACCATTTCCTGCACAGTGTCCCTTTAAAACAATATATCAGTAGCGTTGAGCTATTGGTCTGGACTCTCTGGTTGCCATGTAGGTGGCAGGTTAGGGCGCCGAGTGGCAAATTAGCTCAGATCACCTCAGTTACTGTACACAGGCTAACTACAGGGCCAGGCTCCAAGAACTCTAGGATGTGATGGGGCAGGCCAGAGAGAGAGATAGAAGATGAAAGAGAGGAAGAAAAAGAAGGATGCAGAGCAGGAAAGTGGAGAAAGAGGAAGAGCAGGCATGCACCCTGGGAGTGGTCTGACTCGCAAAACGGCATGCACAATTAATGACGTCTAAGTGTGTAACCAAATCTGCTGTCTACCAACACCAAGTTCTAACCAGTGCAAGCCCCTCAGTGAGCTAGCCGCAGTGCACTGACGTAACTTCGCAGAGCTATTTTAACCAGAAGACGAAGCGAGGGAGAAAGTTACATCATATCATGTGGCTAATGCAGATACGTACACAGCGATGCGTAGGCCTACTATGAGCGCCGCTGGTGTGGTGAGGTAGCCTTCTGAAACTCACATGAGCGAGTGTGGCAGGGAACTAGTGTCTAGCCTAATTGGAGGCTCTTTAAGACTGCAGCTCGGGGCTACAACTCATGATACTGGAGCATTACAGCTGGGTCTCCACTCTGCTCTCTCCCTAGGCTAACTCCTCGCTGAACCAGCAACGACCAGTTGAACAAAAGCAGTGCTCTCTCTCTCTCTCTCTCTCTCTCTTCTTTGTATCCTCTCTCTCTCTCTCTCTCTCTCTCTCTCTCTCTCTCTCTCTTCTTTGTATCCTCTCTCTCTCTCTTTCTCCTGTTCTCTTGTTCTCTCATTCTCTGTATCTCTTGCTCCCCTCTCTCTCTCTCTCTCTCTCTCTCTCTCTCTCTCTCTCTCTCTCTCTCTCTCTCTTCTCCCGTTCTCTTGTTCTCTCATTCTCTGTATCTCTTGCTCCTCTCTCTCTCTCTCTCTCTTCTCCTTCCCTCTACCCGCCCACCCCCCCATGTCCCTCTGCCATCTAAGTGGGCTAGCGTTTGGCTACGGGGCTGGACGCTGCCGCTGCCTAAACAACAGGCAGGAACTAGGTCAAGTGTAGCTCCTAAATGCGGCCAATAAATCATTAGACTAACAGTGCCTTAAGAGAAGCTACGATGAAAACCCTCAACACCACTGGATTACTTCCAACTGCATCATGTCAGACAGTAAATATGCTATTTTACGCACAGCCGAGGAAATAGAATGAATTGTGTGTGTGTGTGTGTGTGTGTGTGTGTGTGTGTGTGTGTGTGTGTGTGTGTGTGTGTGTGTGTGTGTGTGTACACTATATGTGTGTGTGTTAGCTGCCACTACTATCCATTCCATTGGTTGAGTGGTTAGCTAACGCTACTGTGTGCTAGTTAGCAGTTAGCTACATACGTGCTCTGATGCTCAGAGAGAAGTGAACCAAGAGGGAATTATACAGACTTTGGCTACACACAGAAAAACAGCTAAGATACAGTCTCTTCTGCTTTCACTTAGTACTCAGGAGAAGGCTACGGTGCACAGTCACGCACACACAAATATAAAAACATAAGTAGAAAACATATATGCCCAGATGTTTTTACACCCACTCTGAAATGATAAAAAAGTGCATCTTCTTTGTTGGCATGTCTGCATATTCCCTTCGCTCCTGAATACGCCTGTTGAAAGTGTGCTGCATGAGGGTAGGCTGTGTGTGTGTGTGTGTGTGTGTGTGTGTATGTGTGTGTACGTGTGTGTACGTGTGTGTGTGTGTGTGTGTGTGTGTGTGTGTGTGTGTGTGTGTGTGTGTGTGTGCGTGTGCGTGAGCGTGTGAGTGTGCTTGTGCTTGTGCGTGCGAGTGCACATGCGCGCGCGTGTGTGTGTGTGTGTGTGTGTGCGTGTGTGTGTGTGTGTGTGTGTGTGCGTGTGTGTGTGTGTGTGTGTGTGTGTGTGTGTGTGTGTGTGTGTGTGTGTGTGCTTGTGCGTGCGTGTGCACATGCGTGTGTGTGTGTGTGTGTGTGTGTGTGTGTGTGTGTGTGTGTGTGTGTGTGTGTGTGTGTAGATCTGTAATAATGAGTGTGTGTAGTTGAAGTGTGGGTGCGTCTCCACCATCTCTCTCTGGGCTTCTCTTCCCTCGGTCTCAGCCTAATCCAAATACAAACACAACCAGTGTTGCCAGATGTTTCTGATCAAATCCCGCCCAAGAGGTTCTCAAAAAACCGCCCAAATGCGCTAAATTCCGCCAAATTTCAACAAATTGCATTGATTTTGCACAAAACTGCAGAAAAAAACGCCAAATGGACAATTTTTCCCGCCTTTACCCGCAGACGGCCATCCCAAGTAGCCCAATTGGGCGGGTAACCACCCAATCTGGCAACACTGAACACAATTCATAAAACACACAATATGAGGAGCTTGACTCGTGCTATCTTTCCCTCTTTCACCCTCTCCTCCTTCTATGTATCTCTCTCTCATCCCCCACCTCCCCCACCTCCCTCACTCATACTCCATTCCCTCTCTCCTCCCCCCTCTCATCCCCCCATTCTCTGCTACTACCCCCAGCTTCCCCCGTCTCTCCTTTGAACCTCTTTACTTCCCTTTTTTCCCTCCTATTCTGTCTCTTTCTCTCACACATAAAACACACACACTTTCTTTATCTTTCTCATACTACCACCCCCTAAATCCATTTAACTCTCTCCCCTCTAACACACAACCTCACGCGCGCGCACACAAACACAAGAACACACACACGAACACACACACACATACACACACACACACACACGCACACGCACACGCACACGCACACGCACACGCACACACACACACACACACACACACACACACACACACACACACACACACACACACACACACACACACACACACACACACACACACACACACACACACACCAAATCTCTCTCTCCCTCTGTTGTGCGATTGGAGGATGAGTGACTGGGTGAGCGAGCGGGTGGCTTCTGTTAGCCTTGGGTGACGCTAGCGGCCGGTGGTCAGACGCTAATTAACGCCGCAGTGAGTGCTGCACTGGGGAATGAGCGTGCATTAGCAGCGAAGCTAATCAGCACGCATTAGCAAACCAGGCTAATCAGTCTGCATTAGCAAACAGGCTAATCAGCGGGGACAGAGCAAGCACTGAACAAGCTCCTCCACACGCACTGCACTTCTGTGTGTGTGTGTGTGTGTGTGTGTGTGTGTGTGTGTGTGTGTGTGTGTGTGTGTGTGTGTGTGTGTGTGTGTGTGTGTGTGTGTGTGTGTGTGTGTGTGTGTGTGTGTGTGTGTGAATTGTTCCTA
>NC_085875.1:15480381-15482881 GCF_034702125.1 Engraulis encrasicolus
AAAGTACCGGGGATATTACTGCTGGAGGCAGCCGTGGCCTAATGGTTAGGGCATTGGTATTTAGGTCAGAGGGTTGCAGGTTCGAATCCCACCCTTACCTTTGCCTACATCTACTGCAGTGTTTCCCAACCAGGGGCACATGTACCACAAGGGGTACGCGAGGACACTGCAGGGGGTTACTTGGAACCATGTAATTGTAACAAATGTATGGAGCTTAGTTACATTGAGATAGGGAAAGCGATTCAAAACGTGACTGGGGTAACTCACAGCACAACAAAAATGCTTAGGGGGTACTCAAGACAAAAAAAGGTTGGGAAACACTGATCTACTGTATGGCTGAAGGGCCCTTGAGCAAGGCACCTAACCCCACACTGCTCCAGGGACTGTAACCAATACCCTGCCAATATCTGTAAGTCGCTTTGGATGAAAGTGTCAGCTAAGAGTAATGTATTGTAATGTTGACTATTTACTATTCATTTGGCATTATTACAGTGTATTAGCCATTAAAGTGTCTATAGATTTGTCAGCAAAATGTCAAAATGGCCCCAAGCCCAACAGATGGATGTAGAGGGAGGTAAAGCGGCTTATCTTGGGCTTAGGAGTGACTGGGAGTCACTGGGCACACACACACACACACACACATAAACACACACACGCACACACGCATATTCACACACAAACACACACACACACACACACATGCATATTCACACACAAACACACGCACATTCACACACAAACACACACACACACACACGCACACACACACACACGAAACCACACACAAACACACACACAAACACACACACACACACACACACACACACACACCCACGACCACACAC
The DNA here is from genome assembly GCF_034702125.1 of Engraulis encrasicolus. Taxonomy (NCBI): domain Eukaryota; kingdom Metazoa; phylum Chordata; class Actinopteri; order Clupeiformes; family Engraulidae; genus Engraulis; species Engraulis encrasicolus. Next base: position 15,481,227 of record NC_085875.1, read on the forward strand.
AGACACACACGCACACACACACACACACACACACACACACACACACACACACACACACACACACACACACACACACACACACACACACACACACACACACACACACACTCGCCATCAACTCTGGCCTGGTCCCCCAAGACAACATGACAACCTGGACCACTGCAGAGCAGAGGTGGAATAGGTCCGGTTCAGATACAGTGCAAATGTGTGTGTGTGTGTGTGTGTGTGTGTGTGTGTGTGTGTGTGTGTGTGTGTGTGTGTGTGTGTGTGTGTGTGTGTGTGTGTGTGTGTGTGTGTGTGTGTGTGTCTGTGTGTGTGTCTGTGTGTTTGTGTATGAGTGTGTGTGTGTGTGTGTGTGTGTGTGTGTGTGTGTGTGTGTGTGTGTGTGTGTGTGTGTGTGTGTGTGTGTGTGTGTGTGTGTGTGTGTGTGCGAGCAGGGTGCCTGGTTTGGCCTCTCCTGTCTAACACTTTCTCTGCTCAGCCTCTGAGATTCCAGCTGAGCAACAAATCTTTCTCAGTACCTTGGACATAACACACGCACACACACGCATGCATGCACACAAGCATGCAAGCACGCACGCACATGCATGCACAAGCACGCACGCACAGCCCAATGAAAATAGGAACCAAAACATCGGATCAGAACATATTTTTTAGTCTAAGTTTTCTGGAGCACCCAACTCTCTCTTTCTCAATCTCTGTGTTTTTGTGTTTGTGTATATTTTTGATATTACATTACATTACATTTCATTTGGCAGACTCTTTATAACCAAAGCGACTTTCAAAAGAGGACATAATCATAGCCAACATCACAAGCAAATACAAAGTGCACAAGAAATATACAGAACAATAATATAAAGTTTTTTTTTTAAATAGAAAGAGTACACGCCCAACACACACACACACACATACACACACATTATGTCATTTGATATTTGTGTCTGTACCTGTTCTTTCGCATGTGTGTGTGTGTGTTTGTGTGTGTGTGTGTGTGTGTGTGTGTGTGTGTGTGTGTGTGTGTGTGTGTGTGTGTGTGTGTGTGTGTGTGTGTGTGTGTGTACGTGTGTGAGTCTTGGTGTAGAGAGGTGGATGCCGGTGGGGTGTATGGCATTTCTTTTTATCTTCCGCCTCAATCTTTCCTCCTCCCTCTTTTTTAGTCTCCCTTTTTACTTCCCATTGCTCCCATCCCTCTTCCATGCTCTCTCTCCTTCCCCCTTTTCTCCCTCCACCTCTCTCTCTCTCCCTCTCTCTCTCCCTCTCTCTCTCTCTCTCTCTCTCTCTCCCTCTCTCTCTCCCTCTCTCTCTCTCTCTCTCTCTTTGTCTTCCTCCCTCCTCACTTGTTCCTTCACACAGCCTCCATCATGACTTTGGGGTGTTTTCAAAATATCGATATTGGGATACATCGTCATGGGCTTCCTTGCAATACACGCATCGTATCTGCGGCGTCAGTATCAATGTTTACTAAACATTTATTACTAAAATAAACTGACTTTTGAATGCTGTACAGCAACTGCCATTCGTGATGTGTATTGCATCATGATCAGTAGGGCTACAGTTTGGTGAAGGCTATGCTTTACATTCATTACACCATAACTGTTGCGCTACAGAAAAAAAGTAACATTAGGTCATTTATATGTGTCTGTTTTCTTAAAAAT
>NC_085875.1:15487881-15495381 GCF_034702125.1 Engraulis encrasicolus
ATAAACTACACACAAATTTGGCAAAGCAAAGCCAATTTCACCATTCATTCCTACGAGTGAGGCGAAGGCAAGCGAACAGGAGCGAAGCTAAAAATTTGACCAAATCTAATATTATACAAATGAGGAGCCTATCAAATCAACAACATAAATGTTTCATTGACCGTTGAGCTGAATTTTGCCTCTCTTCACTTCAATCATTTTGCATGCATGTGTCCCTGGCGTTAGATGTCGCGTTGAATGACCCTGTCTACTGGGAAGAATGACTCATGTGATACCTACATTTCAGGCTCGCCATGCAAGAAGGATGAATGTAACATCTAGTTTTCAATACCATATCTATGGACTGTGGATCAGCTGCTTTTGAGTTGTGCTAGATTTGCTAGGGGTGGGTGTTGCTTTGTTGTGAGTTGCAAGACCTCATTCATGAGTTAGAGCAGGGGTACCCAATCTTTTACAACTTGGGGCCCACTTGAAGTTTTCACAGAGGTTCGGAGCCCGCCTCTGACCCAATAAACAATAAAACCCAAATAAATCTACAGCAACACACACAAAAGTATGACATTGATTTTTAGAAGATTATTTCGAGACCCACTTGGAATACCTTCAAGGCCCACAGTTTGAGAATCACTGGGTTCGAGAGTCTGATTTAAGACATTTTCCATGGAGTGTATTGACGCATTTCTATATGAGTGCTTTTTCTTTTCTCCTACTCCCCAAGTGTATAATCATCTCTAAAAAATTTGCTGCATGGGCTAGTAGCTTGATTGTCCGATGAGCTAACATCAAACTGAGTGTTGGCCGGTTGTTGATTGTGTGTACACCCAAATAAAAAAAACAAGGCCAACAGGGTTATGCATGCGCCATTGGTGTAGTCTACTTTTTTATGGTGGGTATACTGTATATTTGAGCATTTTTTGAAGTGACTATACTGTATATATTTTTGCTATTCAAAACAATGGATCAATCAATGTTAAGTGGGTATACTGAAATCCCTGAAATTTAGAAGTGGGTATACTCCGTATATCCGCGTTCTACGTAGACTACACCACTGCGCTGCGCTGCACAGCGACATCAACTCAGCTTTGAGGAGCAGCAACCCGACATTCTATAGGAGTGTCACTGTTTATCGCAGATAAACTAATGCTGGGCGTCCGCCTTTTCGTTTCTATTTATCGTAGCTCTATTGAGAGGGTCACCAGAGAGGCCCTGTGCAAGGCTCTGGTGTGTCGCCTGCATGCCTGCCTGCCTGCCTGCCTGTCTGTGTGATGCTTTAATCACCGTTAGTAGGTAAAATTGTCTGTGACAACTAATCCAAAAAGCAGATTATATTTATTTTGGCTACAGTGGCTGGTAATTCGTTAAAATCAACAAAGCCCTTTCATTAGACCCCTGCTGCTGGACTCAAAACAGACACGCCACTGGTCCCAATGCACAGGGGCTGCAGACGGAGAGAAAGAGTGAGGGAGGGAAGAGAGAGGAGAGGTGAGGAGGGGGGGGGTAGAGAGGGAAAGAGAGAGGGAAGAGAGTGGAGAGGTGAGGAGGGGGGGGGTAGAGAGAGAAAGAGTGAGGGAAGAGAGAGGAGGAGTGAGGGGCGTGTAGAGAGAAAGAGTGAGGGAAGAGAGATGAGGAGGGGTAGAGAGAGAAAGAGTGAGTGAAGAGAGAGGAGGAGGGGGGGTAGAGAGAGAAAGAGTGAGGGAAGAGAGAGGAGGAGGGGTAGAGAGAGAAAGAGTGAGTGAAGAGAGAGAGGAGGGAGGGATAAAGAGAGAGAGTGAGGGAAGAGAGAGGGGGGGTAGAGAGAGGAAGAGTGAGAGAAAGAGTGAGTGAAGAGAGAGGAGGAGTGAGGAGGGGGGGTAGAGAGAGGAAGAGGAGGGGGGTAGAGAAGAAAGAGTGAGGGAAGAGAGAGGAGGAGTGAGGAGGGGGGGTAGAGAGAGGAAGAGAGAAGGAAGAGAGAGGAAGAGTGAGGGGGGGGGTAGAGAGAGAAAGAGCAAGAGAGAAAATGAGAAAAAAGAGAGAGGGAAGAGAGAGGAGGGGGGGGTAGAGAGAGGAAGAGCAAGAGAGAAAATGAGAGAAAGAGTGAGGGAAGAGAGAGGAGGGGTGGGGGGGGTAGAGAGAAAAAGAGCGAGGAAAGAGAGAGGTGTCTGTGTGTGTCTGTGTGAGTGAGTGAGAGAGAGAGAGAGAGAGAGAGAGAGAGAGAGAGAGAGAGAGAGAGAGAGATTCTAAGATTCTAAGCCAGTCAAGGCAAAATGAGCTCCTGAATATACTTTTTTTTTTGGACCAAAATGACGTGATTTATCAAAAACATTAATTAGAAGAACAATATGAAGGCATGAGAACCATTTTCTCCTAAAAAAAACAAAAAAAAAACTATCAACAACAACAATCAAAACAAAAACTTTGAAGAGGACCACCACCACCACAACAACAACAGCAACAGACACTACTTCCAACCGTTTACCAGAGGACAAAGCTACAGCTAAGCTAGTAAGACAACCAGGCTATGCCACCAACACTACTGGACTTAACAGAAATAACTCATTGATACAAAGAAAAAGTTATATCAAACTTCAACAGTGAATTAGTTAACAACCTTAGTTTATCCCCACACTTTGTTAAGTGAGGCAAGAATTGCTAATCGCTAACGTTAGCATTGCTAATCGCGATTAGCCGCTAGTCAAGCCAGTTGCTGTCTAAGCCTGTTGCCATGACGACGTTTAACAACAACTACAACGCAATTCAATACCCAGCCCACCTCAAATCCAATACAGCAAGAAAGAAACACAAGGACAAAGTTCTCAGGGACAACCTTCATCAATTATATGCAGACTATGCCCAAATAAATGGAAAAAAGACTCTAAATAACTTAATATTTCAGACAGTAAATGTATCATTGTGGAGGTCCTGTCTGTATGCTCACTTTCCACACGTAGTGAGAGAGGGGATAGGGAGAGGAGGACGATTGATCTGTTGTCAAGACCATACATTAGACACAGAGGACCCAGTACTTACAATCACATACTACACAAAGGGGACCGTGCTGATTCAGGGAAATGAGGAACATCTGATATCCTTCTCAAAGGACTTTCCTGCACTAAGATGCAATGTTGAAAAACAGAACTATGTTGCCACCTCTGTACTGAATTCTGTGGAGGAAGAGGAGGAGGAGGAGACTGATCTCTGCCCACATATGCCAGCCTCACCATTGCTTCCTTTTAACAGGAAACTAGCAGAAAGTCTGGCTAATCTTGAGTCAGATTACACACAATTTAAAGAAAACATACATAGCAACATGGGAGATGACAGCACTATACAACAACTCAGAGATGAGATCCAAAAACTTAAAAGAGAGAGCAGTAACACCATCACAGAGCTCAGACAGATTCTGAAACAAGTGCAGGAGGAAAGCCACAGTCTTCGGGCACAGATAGCAAAAATGAAGGACGACAATACCAACAGAGACAGAGCTTTCTCACTGCAGCTGCAGGAACTTCAGCACCAGACTTCCAACCGCTTGCCCCCCCTGCCCAGCACAGCTGAGGTGCCTCCTCCCTCTTCACAGCAACCGTCACAGCCAACGTCAGCCAGTCCCCCCAGCCCCCCTCCAGCGCCAGCCTTGGACCGCGAAGAGGGAAGACAGCGCATCGCCATCCTCATGGACTCAAACCGGCGATTCCTGGACACACAGCGGCTTTTCCCCAAACACAGGGTGACGATGAGGGCCTGCAGTACAACAGAACACGCACAGCAACTCCTGAAGAGAGAAGTCATTGGTGACCCCCAGTGCATCATCATTCATACTGGCACCAATGACCTTCATTCACTTAAAGGAGGCACTGCGGGAGCAATGAAGAGAATGGCGGAGCGAGCCAGCGTGGACTTTCCAAGTTCACGCATTGTGATTTCAACACTGCTTCCACGCCACGACACAGCCCTGCACATCATCAACGGGATCAACGCAGAAGTCAGCAGAAAATGTGCTACCCTCTCCAACGTACACCTGGCACATAACCCCTTCATCAGTCTTCGCGACATGTACGATGGAATCCATCTCCATGAGAACGGTGTGCGGCTGTTGGCAAAGGCCCTCAAGGATGCAGCCCTTGGCCGCAACCACACCACTGCCAACACACACGCCACTTTTCCCCCACGGCCCCACCCCAACCCACAACCAGCCCCCATGCCCAGTCCCATGCCCCGCCCCACACCACGCCCCACAACCCACCCCACACTCCGTCCCATGCCCTGCCCCCCGCCCCGCCCCATGCCCTGCCCCCCGCCCCGCCCCATGCCCTGCCCCCCGCCCCGCCCCATGCCCTGCCCCAGACCCCTCCACACTCCAGGCATCACCCACTGCCCCCCTACCAGGCCTCAACAGAACATAGCCTGGGCCTCTTCCCCCCCCATGGAACTACAGCCCAGCCCCTCCGTGCATCAAGGCCATTCCCCACCTGCCAATGTACGGGTTCAACCCCACAATTATGCAGCAACAGCAGCAGCAGCAGCACAACAGGCGGACCCAACTCCCCCCTCCCCCAAGGCCCAGCCCGGCCCACCAGAGAAGAGCGAACTAGGTGAGATAAAGGAGATGCTGCACTTCCTTTGCAGGACCCTACTGACTCAATAACTGCAGGAAAAAAAAAAAAAAAAAAAAACCTGCGAAAAAGAAAGAAAGACAAGAAAAATGTTCATCTTTATTGATATTATCTTTTGCTTAGTGAATGGTATTGTTCAGTTAGTACAGTACAGTTAGTACAATGCTATTGGTCTCTAGAATGTAATGCCACTAGGGAAAAAAGAAAGAAAAAAAAAACATTTCCTAGAGTATAACATAATTAACCTCATAGTTCTCTCATAGTATGTTTTTTTAAACTGGTTTCATAATGGTCCAATCAAACTATACAATATGTGCTCATCACTTGTCATCAGCTGCTGGAACATACAGGGTCTCTACTCTTCAGCCTTTGGCCTTAAGAGTAGGGATCCTGATTTCTTAAAATCCATAGTTAATATAGATATCCTGATTTTAACAGAAACATGGTGTGGCAAGGACACACAAACTGGGTGCCCACCTGGATTTGGGGAAATAATAGTGCCCTCAAGCAAAACAAAAGGAGTAAAATGCGGAAGAACTTCAGGAGGGCTGTTGGTGTGGTACAGGGAGAACCTTGCCAAATATGTGTCTGTTATCAAAATAGAAAAAAACTACTGCTGGATAAAAATGAGCAAAATTGGCATCTCAAAACAGAATGTTTATCTCTGTGCAATATATATCCCCCCATCAGACTCACCCTATTTCGAAGAAACAATAATTCACACACTAAAACAAGAAACAAGCCATTTCCAGGCACAGGGAAATGTTTTACTTTGTGGAGATTTCAATGCAAGAACCGGGGATGAGCCTGATCATATTGACCCACAAGGCAACATACATGTGTTTGGAAGAGACACTCCCTATGCCACACCATACCTCACTCCGCGAACCAACCTAGACACTGTGGTAAACAAAACTGGTAGAGAGTTATTGCACCTCTGTCAAGCCCTAGGCGTGTACATTCTTAATGGCAGGATAAAAGGAGACTCTTTGGGGAGGTTCACATGCTGTTCATCTCTTGGAAGCAGTGCAGTTGACTATGCACTGACTGACATGGACCCCTCCTCCTTCAATGCATTCACCATCAGGAACCAAACTCCTCTCTCCGACCACAGTCAAATTAATGTATATCTGAAAAGGCTATCAGAAATTAAAGAGACCACAGAGTCTAGCAATCTGTACAAACTTAATCCGACCTACAGATGGACTTCTGATAGCCCAGAGAAGTTTACTGAAGCATTAAATTCACCTGAAATTATTCAACAGATTACTAACTTCATAAACAAAGAATTCCCAAAAACTGCATTAGGTGTAAACATAGCCGTGCATGACCTGAATGTAATTCTTCACAAGGTAGCTCACATGGCCGAATTGGAAAAGAAGGCAAAAAGAAAAAAGAAAACACGTGACCATGACTGGTTTGACTCTGAATGCAGAAACATCAGAAAACAGCTCAGACAACTGTCAAACTTAAAACACCACCAGCCTAACAACACAACACTTAGGGCTAAATACTGCGAAACATTAAAAAGTTATAAACATACAATAAATAAAAAGAAAATAAACCACACTAACCAAATATTATACCAAATTGAAAATTCCATCCATACTAACGAGTTCTGGGAGACATGGAACAGTTTGAACACCAAAGAAAAGTCAGGCCCACCAATCCAAAATGCTAAAATATGGACAGAACATTTTAAAAATCTATACGATGAAATACAAGTAAAACCACCACAGGAAAATATAAACAAGCATCTTCAAAATCTGGAATCCATTATCAAAAACAACCAAAACCCTCTTGATTATCCTATATCAAGAGAGGAATTGACACAAAAATTAAATTCACTAAAACAAAGAAAAGCATGTGGGCACGATAATATCAGACCTGAAATGCTGAAATACAGCTCTCCAGTGCTTCAAACTGCTGTGCTCAAACTGTTCAATCACATCCTTACATCTGGCTGTTTTCCTGACACCTGGAATAAAGGGATTATTACACCAATTTACAAAACTGGAGATAAATTAGACCCCAGCAATTATAGAGGTATATGTGTGAACAGCAACCTGGGGAAGGTATTTAGTTGCATTCTAAATGACAGAATCCAGACCTTCCTTCATGAGCACAATACCCTGAGCAATAGTCAAATTGGCTTTCTCAAAAACCACCGTACAACAGATCACGTTTACACCCTGCACACCCTAATTAATAAACATGTAAAAGACAAAAAAAATGGAAAGATATTTGCATGCTTTGTAGACTTCAAAACTGCATTTGACAGTATCTGGCATAATGGCTTATATTACAGACTTTTACAATGTGGTGTAGGGGGTAAAATGTATGACACAATTAAATCGATGTACTCAAATTGTAAATTTAGTATCAAAATTGGAGAAAAACGAACAGAATTCTTCCCACAGCATAAAGGAGTGAGACAGGGCTGCAGTCTGAGTCCAACATTGTTCAACATTTATATTAACCAGTTAGCGATGCAGTTGGAACAGTCTGCAGCCCCTGGACTTCAGCTCCAAGAAACAGAGGTCAAATGTCTGCTCTTTGCTGATGACTTGGTGCTGCTTTCACCCACAGAACAGGGTCTACAACAGCTCCTTGATCAGTTAGAGCAATATTGCCAGACCTGGGCCCTGGCAGTAAACCCAATCAAGACCAAAATTATGATTTTCCAAAAGAAACCCAGGTGTCAGGAACACAGATACAGGTTCAGCCTAGGTAGCACCACCCTAGACCATACAATGCATTACACTTACCTTGGTCTTGTAATTACTGCATCCGGAAGTTTCAGCCTGGCTATCAATGCACTAAAACAAAAAGCCCGTAGGGCACTGTATGCCATCAAACGAAAATTCCATAATATAACCATCCCAGTTACAATCTGGTGCAAAATATTTGA
>NC_085875.1:15527881-15530381 GCF_034702125.1 Engraulis encrasicolus
AACCATGGGCTGGTAAATCTGGTACTACTTCAATAATAATTGTAGCCTTTTCATGCAGATCTTTTCGGTAGCAAATTAGCAATACACTCACTGTTTGCTACATCATAACAACATTGCTATGACATTGCTGAGAGTCTAGGGAAATATATCTTGAGATATTGGAACTACTATTGTATGACAACAAGGTTATAACAGAGGATCTATGTTTTCCTTTTAGGATCTTATCTCTATCTTTAGGATCTTATTTCTTCCATTTATTATCTTATCTCTATTTTTAGGATCTTATTTGCTTCTATATTAGCCGAAGCATTGAGTGTCTCTGACTCGTTTAGTCATCTTCTAAGTCCATAATCTTGGCCTCTTTCAGGAGTATTCTAGGCCAGTGGTTCTTAACCTGGAGTGCGGGCACCCCCTGGGGGTGCGCCAGAGATTCCAGGGGGTGCGCAGAATTTTGTTTGTGTTGAGGTTGTGACCAAAATTATGCTTGCAAACACTATAGTTAGGTCAAATTAAGACCAAATTAGAACATGTTATGTTCCCCATTTTAAGCCATTAAGGTATTGATTAATGTCTCAAGCAAGAATCATTGTAATTAATCACTTAAAACATTTTTTAGTGCATGTACACGTGCAGAGGTTTGTGTTGGGGGTGCGCGGCTTGTCTTTGGCACAGGAAAGGGGGTGCGTTAAGTAAAAAAGGTTAAGAACCACTGTTCTAGGCCATTGCGCTATGGTCTGGTTGATTGGCTTTTTTCACCGTGATGTTGACCAAGTTTAGTTTTGAAATAAAGCAAGTATATACTGTATGACTACGGTTTCAAATGCACCATATCTATACCACCAGATTTAAAGGGACACTGTGCAGGAAATGGTCAAAAAAGGTACTGCAACTATGCTGCTCATTGAAACTGGGCTGCCTATTGCCAAATTTGATCTTAACATGAACGTTTACTAAGTAATAAACAAATATTTCCTAGTATGGTGCAAGTAGAGTCATTTTTGCAGCTAAAAATGACTATTTTTGGAAATTCAAAATGGCGGACCACGGAGAAGATCCCCCTTTTCATGTATGAAAAGTGCAATTTTTCCAGTCGTAATGAATACTTATAATTTGATGGTGGTGGTAAGTATTCATGAAAAAGGTAACATTAGTGAATGGGCAGCATGAATTCTGGAAATAAACAACTAAAAATCTCACACAGTGTACCTTTAACTTAAACCTGCTTCATATAGGTGCTGTTTCCACGTAGCAGGATATTTTTTTAGCAGGTTATTTTTTCCTCCTGTTTAGGTGTAAACGCAACATGTGGATAAAAATAAATCCTCCATTGCATACATGTATTGACCTATCTGTCCTTACACACCAACCGGCGGTAGTCGGGCGTCAGCGGCGAGGGAGCCGGCTCCGCGCCGCGCTGCATTTGGAAAATAGAACTTGAGCGTATGAACTCGGTGTGTCATTCAAATGAATGGCAAAGTAGCACGCTAGCTTTAGCTGTGGGGGTTTTTTGAACAGGACTGGCCGCGCACGCCGATGCTGTCAGTGTGAAAGGCAGAGAAAAACACGCCGGCCGAAACTAAGCAGAAAGACCGCGTTCGTCCCGCGACCGTTCCGTTCCGCCTTGGTATGTTTTGCCCCTAAGAGTAAAGCCTTGTGTTTTGGCTGGTTCTGTAATGGACTAATCCTCTTCACGCTGGTCTCGGTTCAGAGAGAGTCTACAGTAGATCCCTTTACACACTCTGGCTGGTCCCTGTCCTGAACTGCTCTCCAGTGCGTGTGGAGGGACGAAGGAAGGTGTGTTCCGTGTGTGTGTGTGTGTGTGTGTGTGTGTGTGTGTGTGTGTGTGTGTGCGCGCGTGCTGGAGCGAGTGCACTTTAAGCACTAACCGGTGCTATTCAGTGTGCTTCTGTATGTATATGTGTGTGTGTGTATATGTATATGTGTGTGTGTGTGTGTGTGTGTGTGTGTGCGTGGGTGTGTGTGTGTGTGTGTGTGTTGAGTGCTTTAAGCCCTGGCCCCCTTCCTCCGGTGACAGGTGGCTCTCTCTCCTGTGTGTGCTGTGTGCTCTGCTTTGGACACATTGTGTGTGTGTGTGTGTGTGTGTGTGTGTGTGTGTGTGTGTGTGTGTGTGTGTGTGTGTGTGTGTGTGTGTGTGTGTGTGTGTGTGTGTGTGTGTGTGTGTGTGTGTGTGTGTGCCGTGTGCTCTGCTGCTTTAGGCACGTCGAGTCATTTTTCCGCTACGCCAAGCAGCTCCATGACATTGTTTTTGTAAAACACGTCAAATCGCCCATTTGCCGTGCCCCCATCCCTCACCCCTCCCCTTCGACACACACACACACACACGCATGCGCGCACACAGGCACACACCACATGCACACAGACAGACAGACAGACAGACACACACACACGCACACACACAGAAACACACACACACACGCACACGCACACGCACACGCACACACAACCATTCAAAATCATCCCCAAACATTCCATTCTATCA
>NC_085875.1:15535381-15542881 GCF_034702125.1 Engraulis encrasicolus
AACGACATTGAGTCCCATGTCAGCTCATATCCATACGTTTGTTTCTTAATACAAGGGACGGTTGGCAATCCAATTGCTATTTTAAACAACAGCCATAGCCTATTAAATGCTGTAATGACAACAACCAATATTTTTTGTTTGATCGCTAACTTTATGCTTAGTAGTTTCGTGCAGTGCATGGAAATTATGCTTTCCCCATGAGGTGAAAAGAAACCGAAGCGGTCTTCTATAGTCTACCTATTGAAAGGACAGTGCATGGCTGTCCAATTCTTATCCTTTCCCGTATTCACACAACGTTGGCATAGGCCTATTAAACGTTAAATCCAAATTTGTTGGCGACTTTGATGCATATAATTTGGCTAATCCGCATGTGCTGTTGCGATATGCCACTTCAGTGTTTCAAGGGCTCGCGCACTGATGGTAAGCGAGCTTCGATTTTCAGGGCTCGCGCACTGATGGTAAGCGAGCGGCGATTTTCCCGATAGACTTGGCTTTTCACACTGTCTGCTCGCGCTGCGGTCCGGTTGAAAATCCCTCCGACCAATGTTTTATTTGGAGCGTGTAGGCCCTATTTGAATGAAATATCACATTGTCTTTGCTGTTTTCATGCTCAAATTGACTTGCAAGCAACTGTCGAGTCTTGGGAGAGAAGGAAACGCGCGCACACACATGCTGAGGCCAGCCGAGGAAGATCTCATCCTCTCACCCAGGCTGTCTTTTTCGCTAGGCTACATGACTGATCAATGCACCAAACGCAGCCCAGGTGCCACTAGAAATTAGTATATCCAAAACCTTGTGTGACGACCAAAATTTGATGAAAACTTTTAAACAATGTTTGGCACAGCCAGGCTTTCCATCTCATCCGCGCATATGAACAAACAACGAGAGAGGGGCAACTTCACGTAGCCTACATTTAGTCAGATAGTAGGGATGGAAAAGTAGCCTAGTAGATCTATAGTTATGATTCTTAAATGTATGGGACAAGCAGGCTACCAATTGTGCTTCCCTCACCAAAATAGCCACGCAAAAGCTGGACTTCTCCTACTGCAATAAAGTGGGGAGGTCGCGACTTTCGTCTTGAATGTTGCTAAATTTTAACTTGGCCTCCTCCATGCTTGCAGACAAGTCCCCAAAAGCACTTCAGAATCCTCTCCATTTCACTCAAACAAACACACTCTCATACACTAGTTTTGTGAGATGGCTTTGTTTTCCATTGGAAATCCAATATGTCGAATAATTAACTTACATGCCCGTGCGTCGCGACGATAAAATATGTCGATAGTTTTTTTTCAGTCGGTGCGCGTTGCCTTCAGCTCTACCATATTGTAACGGTGCAGCCGACTGTAGGCTATTTTTAAGTTTTAAAGGTTATGAGTTGGGCGTCAGGCAGCAATAAGACTGCCTTTGGTTTAGCCTTGTTACCTTTCCAAATATGAATAAAAAAACACTGACCAACACATAAGAAATAACTTAGATCAACACAACGAACATCTTTTCTCATTTTTTAAGTAGTGCACTTTTGCAAACCCTTGGTTGCAGACTTGCGCGCTCGGTCTCAATTTGGAACAGCGCACATCAGCGTCTGGCCTTAGCATTCAGAAATGGTGGTCTTCTCTGCGCGCACACTTCATGGTTCCTTCTCGCTTGCTCACTCGGCTTGTGGTTGTTGCGATCCTGACAGTCTCAACCCCAATTTAGGCCTATAGGCTGCTCGGTGAGATGGGCGAAATGTAGCGAACATGGGATAATGCTGCGCTCTCACTACTGAGGAGGCAGATATAGTCCGTTACAATATAGTAGGCCTAGCCTCTACATATATTTTTTTTATTCATTCACGAGAGGTTCCGGATCAGCCATAATAAGTCCCGGAACACAGGGGGGTCAAAATTACGAGGTGGGGGATCCTGTTCCGGCATGATCCGGCTCAAATTAAGCACTGATTAGGCTGCCCGCACATTGGCTCCTACAGCACTGCGGCGCACTTTGCTTCCGACATAATTCGGACCCCCAAACCAAATTTCACACGAACATTGCATTGATAGTCAATGGGCGGCGCCGACAAAATAGAACTCGTCTCTAATTGCTATCCGACATCGGCCAATGTCCACGGCCATCGGCGCCAGTGTGCGGGGTTCTATTGAAAACAATGAAATCGAACTTTTGCGGAGCAGTGCGCAGCACTTTGTCGGAGCCTATGTGCGGAAGTCTTTACGCTGTGGGTGCGGTGAAGCTATGCTTACGCTGAGGTAGGCTACTTGTAGTTTGTTGACATAGCCCCTGTACATGCTAACTGGCTAACTCTACTCTCCCCTACACAGATCCTGTACTTGCTTGTGTACATTCCTAAGCTGTATAAAGCTTTGATATATGCAAAGCCAGGGTTTCCCAAACTGGGGTGCGTGCACCTCTGGGGGTGCATGGCCTGCTAGAAGGGGGTGCGTGAGCTGAATTGAGCAATGGCGGATATGTGTGTTTTGTTATACATGAATAGTGAAAAATAAGTAGTTTCTAATTGCATGGTTGAAGAAACATCAAGTCTTTGCAACGAATAATCAAGACTGCAGAGAGGATTATAGGCACAGCACTTCCCTCCATGGACTCCATATATGTACAGCGCAGCCATAGGAGAGCAGAGAGAATCATTGAAGACCCACTCCATCCAGCTAACTCTCTGCTCAAACACAAGAACTGCACATACAAACTGAGACACAGTAGAGCGGACAGCATTCCTACCAGAAAAGCAAGGTTTTTCAACAGTTTCTTCCCAGCAACAGTGAGACTGATGGCAAAAAAGAACATTTGATCCACCTTTTTTTATTATTCTTTTGATCACTTTTTAATGTTTTTTTTGTCTTCCTATTTTTCTATTTAATTCTATTTATTGACTCAGAGGGCCTGCACAAGAGTTCCTATGTGCTTGGACTACTAGTTTATGCACAAATGGCAAATAAAGTACTTTGAACTTTGAACGTTGAACTTTGAAGTCTATTGTAAATGAGGATTCCCCAAATTCCCCAAAAAGCATGATTTGTGCAGTGAACAACCCATATTTGAGTGGCCATTAGCACAGCAAAACATTCTCTTAGGGGTGCGCGAACCACATTGAAATGCACAAGAGGAAAAAAGTTTGGGAACCACTGTGCTAAGCCATCCCTATCTCTGCACAGGACCTACTGTTACATGCGTTACATTACATTGCATTTGGCAGACGCTTTTTAAAACAAAGTGACTTACAATCGAGGACATAATCATAGCCAACATCACTAGCAGATACATGCAGTCATGTAGTTCTGATGCTAACATCCCTTTCTGAAATGACTGATAAAAAACACACATATGTACACTACATACATGTACCGTACATATCACTATAGATGTGATTTGTGATTGAATATGCTCTCAAAGAGTTCAGGGCTTCTCATCCAGTACAAAGTGGCCATATTAACACCACATAACTCAGTATAAACGTAATTGTTTCAGTGTGTGCTAAACTCAGCTGACAGCCTTAAAAATCATGGAGTAATTTGGATCACCCCCTCTGGGACAATAGGTAGGATTGTGGTTCCAACACAGTTGTCTGTTCTCTATTGCATTTATGTAACTTAGAGTGATTTCCTCTGAATAACATTCACAAAATGTGTAACGACACATAAAAATGTGCTACAATGTCTGTCCCATGTGTAAATGCACTGGAAACATCACCCACCCCTGTTCACTTCTAATGGAGCTGCATGGCTACAGTGTCTGGAGATAACCAAAGTAGTGCATAACAATGTCGAGTCACACCAACCAGCCATCGCTTACGTCCTGAGGGAGGGAGAGAGAGAGTCTGATGGAGCTCTATGCTGTGTGTACACACACACACACACACACACACACACACACACACACACACACACACACACACACACACACACACACACACACACACACACACACACACACACACACACACACGCACACACACGCACACACACACACACACACACACACACACACACACACGGCATTGGAAGACAAAAACATCCCGAGTCTCCAGAGTATTTTGTGGACAAGCGGCTGTACCCAAGACGCAGTGTTCTACCTTTTACACTCACAATCTGTCTCACACACACATAATGTTGAACTGTTTACACTCCTACTCTGCATTAGACATCAGACACACTTTTTTTTTTACCCGATTTACCAACACGGTCTGTGAGCAGGTACACTGTCCCATGCTGTGTTCCATTGTATAGGTGACTACACTTCTATTTAGCTTGTCACCATTCTGTGCTGTGTAAAACACATTTGTTTACGGTCTACATTGAGTCAGTATCACTGGGTGAGTGGGTACACTGTTTTGGTATGCAAGTGGATGCACCGCTCCATTCAGCTGTAACAGTGTATACTTGTATGGTAGGGCTAAAGTGTTTTGTTGTTGTTGTTGTTGTTGTTGTTGTTGTTGTTTTAAGATAACCAGTCATCTGTTGTAGTCTCTGCAAGGATGTGTTTAAATTTCCATTGGAGTGGATGGATAAACCTATGATACTGAATAAAGGCACATTTTTATTGAACATAACATGTTATTGCTTGAGGCTTTTATAGTGCGTGAAGATATTTTTGTATTTATCTGTGTTACTGTGGAGCCCTTTTATCCTGACACACAATGTGTCTTTGTATTATAGTGCATGCAAAGATATGCTTTCTATTTCTGTGGTATACACTACAGTCTGTGTTATTGTATGAAGAGTTCAGATGCAAAACCCCCTAAGTGCCTTTTCAGAAAATAATCTTAATTAATTTTTATTTAATACAAAGCTATCAAAATTGCATATTTTTTAATTTTATTTATGTAATATAACTATTTATATGTATTATCAAGTACATACATGTTCTCTAAAAGTACAACAGGGTTCTCTAAAAATATAGAAGTGCAGGTCTTCAGAAATGGAGTTAGGGGGTTTTGCATCTGAACTCTTCGTATTAAGTTGTTTTAGTGTGTGACACTATTTTCGCATTTTTGTGGCATACAGTACACTGTTATTATTGTACTGTACTGTATGTGAGTGTTGGAGTGCAGGGCTAAACTGCTGACTGCTGGCGCGTGCAAGAACAGTCTCTTATCTCCAGCACCACTGAGGCTCTGAGGCACTATCTAGAACCGGCATCTCACGCTCACTCAGATGGTTGGACAGGACGGTGAGGGAAGACGAGGAAGAGGAAGAAGATGAGGAGGAGGAGGAGGAAGAGGAAAAAGAGGAGAATGTTGGACGGTGAGGGAAGAGGAGGAAGATGAGGAAGAGGAAGAAGATGAGGAGGAGGAGGGAGGCAGAGGAGAAGGAGAGGGAGGAAGAGGAGGAGACGAAGGAGAAGGGGAGAGAAAAAATCGGAGAAGGAGGAAGAGGAGGAGGGGAGGAAGAGTAGAAGAAGGAGAAGGAGGAGGAAGCTGAAGAGGAAAAAGAGGAGAATGAGGAAGAGGAGGAAGATGAGGAGATGAGGAAGAGGAAAAAGAGGAGAATGAGGAATATGATGAAGATGAGGTGGAGAAGGAGGAGAAGGAGAAGAGAGAAGAGGGAGGAAGAGGAGGATGAGGAAGAGGAGGAGGGGGAATATTATGGGATACATAGATGTTTCCATACCACGAGGCCTACCTTCATTATAGGAGATACATTTTCAACCTGATGGGCAGAAACGGGTGTTGGAAGAGGAGGTATGAGTGTGAGTGTATGTTGGTGTCGGAGTGTGTGTGTGCATGCGTGTGCCCATGTGTGTGTGTGTGCGTCTGTGTGTGTGTGTTTGTGTGCGTGCGTGTGTGCATGTGTGCATGTGTGTGTAAGGAAATGGAGAGGTGACAGTGGAAAAGTGTGTGTTGTCATTCTTCAGATGACAAGCAAGCAGTTTCCTATGGCGTCAACAGGTGGAGAGGGAGGAGATGGAAGGGGAGGGGCTTACTCCTAAGCAAACGCATAAACAAATAAACACACAAACAATACGCACATGCAACACACTGAGTGTATATATGAGTC
Source organism: Engraulis encrasicolus (assembly GCF_034702125.1). Classification (NCBI taxonomy): domain Eukaryota; kingdom Metazoa; phylum Chordata; class Actinopteri; order Clupeiformes; family Engraulidae; genus Engraulis; species Engraulis encrasicolus. Next base: position 15,541,390 of record NC_085875.1, read on the forward strand.
TCCCTCCCAACCAAGCATCAACACTATCACTTACTGCACCTGAATTACTCTGGAACATCTTCCAGTAAACAAGAACAACAAACAAATTAAATGTCTGAATAAATGTGGTTTTGCCCAAAATACCACTCCAACAACAACCACAACAAAAACCCTGTCTAGACTCATTTTTTGAGGATATTTTCAATTGTTTTTGTATTTTTGTCTATCTATAAACATTGGCTTAGTCACACATCCGTCTAGACAGCTAGCATCCTCTCTCCTCCTCTTCCTCCTCACCACCACCCCTTCCCTCCATCTTCCACCCCCCACCCCCAGCTCTACTCTGCGGCCAAGGGATAATCTGTATCCCTCTACCAAGCTAGCCAGGCTGTGCCCTCCTAGTGACGCAACACTTTCAGCGTTGCAACTAGTCAGGTCAAGAGCAATGTAATGTACTTTCTGAGTTCCCGAATCCACGGGAATTCCTCCCACTTTGTTGGTAAACAAACAACCATAAGCAAATCAAGGGAGGCGGGTCAACCATCCCGTTTGGGAAATGTTAAAGTCTCGAAGAGATTTGAACGTTGATGACAATCAGGCTACTACCAAGCCAACCTCACACCATTCACCTCATCCCATCGACTCTGCTACTCCTCGCCCTCAACACCAACTCACCACTCCAACCTCAGCACAGGGGTGCGTTTTTTGAAAGTGTAGTTGTTAGCCAGTTAGCAACTTCGGTAGTTGCCAATGGGAAATTGAATTGCAAACAACAAAGTATCTAATGTAGTTAGCAACTATGGTTTCGAGAAATGCACCCAAGAGTTGTATGAAGCAGAAGTAGAAGTACTGCTACGATATAAAAACGACACCGGTAAAGACGGGCATAGGAAATTAGCTTTGGCTACAAATGCCGTAATGGTTGATGTTGGGCTGCTATATATCTGTCCCTATTCAAATAAACTCAACCAAACTAGACGATTTTTTTCAAATCTGATAAGTGACAGAGTTGATCCTAATCTGCAATTACAGATGCACTGTGTAGGTATTGCAACTATTATGGTCCTCATTGAATCTGTGCTGCCTATTAAAAAATGAATCTTTTCATAAACATTTACTATATAATACTAACATTTAATAGTATGATCAATGTACAGTAAGTTTTGCAGCTAAAAATGTATATTTCTGGAAATTCAAAATGGCATTTTCATGTATGAAAAGTGCAATTTTCCCAGTCATAATGAATACTTAAAAGGTGGTGGTGGTAAGTATTCATGAAAAAGGTGACATTTGTGAATGGTCAGTATGAATTCTGGAAAAGAAACTTTTAAGAATATTACACAGTGCACCTTCAAGCTAGCCTGGCTCCTACCAGACCTCTGTGTATGAGAGCTAGTAGTGGAGCTCATGAAGCTACTGTATGCAGAACTACAGGTCGGGCTGGCAACCTTTAAGCAGCTTGAATCGTACATGTCTACGGTTTGAATGCCAGAATGTGGGTTCCAGAGCTTTG
>NC_085875.1:15547881-15552881 GCF_034702125.1 Engraulis encrasicolus
TGGCATGGGAGGAGTGGGGTGCTATTTTAGTGTTTTTTTCTCATATGTATCTTCGATAACTTTACATAAGTGACAAATTAAGGTCAGGCCTACATTTTGTGTGAACACCATGACAGTTGGGCCCCTATTGAGGGCAGATTTGGCTGGGGCCCTAGGCATTTGCCTAGGTTTGCCTAACGGTAAGTCCGCCTCTGACCCCATGCCTGTACTGGCTTTTCTGGTATCCACACACCCTGAAGGGTCCTCCACAGTGCAAACTCTACAGGAGCCTTTGGCGTGAGGTGTGCTAAAGGAACCATGCTGTTACAGTGCACTGTACTCTTTTGCATTATATTGTATTGTATTGTGTTGCATTGCATTGCATTGCATTTTATTGCACTATGTTGTATTGTATTGTATTGTGTTGCATTTTATTGTATTGTATTGTATTGTATTGTATTGTATTGTATTTTAAATGTAGCCTCCTCAGGATAGAATAACATACAATGGCACCTCTGGCACCTGCACTCTTTCCAGCTTTTTAGCGGCAGTCTGTTTACTAACTTGGAAACTTGTTTTGGGATTCTAGATTTAATCTCTTAAGTCCTCGCCAGAATGCAGTTTCTTAGTGGCTAAACAGTAAACTCGTGAACTCCTGATCTGAATATGAGCACCCAACCAGAGAGTCAGAGCATAGAGCTTGAAAGTGACGTCACTTCCCTCGATTTCATGGGACCTCAACTGCGTTTTTAGCCGAAAATCGTAGCATGTAATCCAATGGCGGTATTAAAATTATATTTCGATCCCCTTTGAGTTGTGCCACGAGTTGCTCCACATATGTTGTTTCTGATATTTTTGTTTAATTTTTCGTACAAACCACTAAACTTTTTAGAAAGCTGTGTTTCTTCACATTTTTCATGCAGACGGCCTGAAACAGCCTCTTAAACAGCATATTTGTAGCCCAGCGCATATAACGACCGAGATCAGAAGATATTCACTCGCTACCATGTTGTTAGATGGTCAACTTAGGTCCCGTGAAACGCGGAACTAAGGGGCGGGACCAGAGCCGGCTGCAGAACCAAGTCGTTGGACGGGCATTTGATGGAGTATGGGGGGGCACCTTGGTGGGGGGTATGGGGGTCCTCCCCACGAAAATTTTGTATTTCTTAGATGCAACTTCCTGCATTTTAACCAAATTGTGGGGTCAGTTTCAGCTCTATACGGAACAGTACTTTTCTTTCTAAATACGGGACAATCCCATTATTTCAAGGGATCACTCTACACGTATTATTTCACATTTAGGTCTACTGACAATGCCTAAATAGTGTAGCCTATTCATTTATTTCTTTATAAGGGCTATGGTGGTTAAGCACTGGTGCCATTTTATCTTATACTTTATATTTACTGTATTCAGAAAAAAATACTAATTTGTTGCATATTAATGACCATATCAGCCTGTTTAGGTGAATGGGCCCAGGGGGGACACAGCAGCTTGGCTGGGGGGGCAATGCCCTCAAATGCTCCCCCCGTGGCGCCGGCCCTGGGCGGGACTTTCAAGCTCCATACTTGTCCTTGAATGTGATTAGGCCTTGTGAAGTGATGCTATGTTAAGACTATGTTAACCTTATGCGATGCTTCTAAGTAAGACATCCACAATGAGAAATAAGTCTACATGATGTGTACACACAAAAGTACACATCGCCCTAAAAGTACCATGAAGTGCTCTTGCCCACATGACATCTAAAGCACACATCTGAAGCAGTATTATAGTCGTGTGTTGTTCACAGCCAACTTTGTCTAAACTGCAGGTCTATGGAGGAACTAGAACAGTGGGGCAAAAAGAGAGAGAGAAAGGGAGAGAAGGAGGAGAGGGGGAGAGAGAGAGAGAGAGAGAGAGAGAGAGAGAGAGAGAGAGAGAGAGAGAGAAAGGGAGAGAAGGAGGAGAGGGGGAGAGAGAGAGAGAGAGAGAGAGAGAGAGAGAGAGAGCAGGAGAGAGAAAGGGAGAGAAGGAGGAGAGGGGGAGAGAGAGAGAGAGAGAAAGAGAAACGAGAGAAGAGAACAGGGGTGAAGAGAGGTGAGAAGACAGGAGAGGAGAGGAGAGAGAGAAGAGGAGGGAAGAGAGAGAGAGAGAGAGAGAGAAAGAGAGAGAAAGGGAGAAAGGGAGAAAAGGAGGAGAGGGGGGAGAGAGAGAGACAAGAGGCAAGGGATTGAGTAAAGAAGCGAGAGGTGTGAAAGCAATGAGAGAGAGAGGGAGAGGGAGAGAGACAGAAACAGAGATATGTGAAGCGAGTGAGAGGAGACAGGAACAAAAACTAAGAGAGGGTAGGTGAGGCGAGAGAGGGACCTGCCTGGCTAGTATCCATGGTAGAAGCAGAGAGGAGAGCAGAGGAGAGGAGGAGTAGAAGGGAAAAACGAGAGAAGAGAAGAAGGGGGAAGAGAGGTGAGATGACAGGAGAGGAGAGGAGAGAGAGAGAGCAAGAGAAGAGAAAAGAGAGAAGAGAAGAGAAGAGAAGAGAAGAGAAGAGAAGAGAAGAGAAGAGAAGAGAAGAGAAGAGAAGAGAAAAGAGAGAGAGAGAGAGACAGAGAGCGAGAAGAGAAAAGAGAAGAGAAACGAGAGAAGAGAAGAGGGGGGAAGAGAGGTGAGAAGACAGGAGAGGAGAGAGAGAGAGAGAGAGAGAGAGAGAGAGAGAGAGAAGAGAAGAGAAGAGAAGAGAAGAGAAGAGAAGAGAAGAGAAGAGAAGAGAAGAGAAGAGAAGAGAGAGAGCGAGTGAGTGAGACAGAAGAGGAGAGGAGAAGAGAGAAAGAGAGACAGCGGGAGAGAGAGAGAGAGAGAGAAGAGAGAAAGAGAGACAGTGAGAGAGAGAGAGAGAGAGAGAGAGAGAGAAAGATAGATGCAGAGAGGTGAGGAGAGAGAGAGTGAGAAAGAGAAAGAGAGACAGCGAGAGAGATAGAGAGAGAGAGAGAGAGAAAGAGAAAGAGAGAGATAGAGAGAGAGAGAGAGAGAGAGAGAATGAGAGAGGGAATAGAGGAGAGGAGAGCGAGAGTTGAGGTGTGAATGTGGCGCTCCCCTGTCTGTGTCGCTCCTCTGCTGAAGGCGTGTACCAGTGGGCCCATCTGTCCCCCCAGCGCAGAATCAGGGACACGGCCAGAACCGGGGCCCCCGGGCCCCCCCCCAGAACCATGTGACGCCGGCCCCGAGTGTGTGTGTGTGTGTGTGTGTGTGTGTGTGTGTGTGTGTGTGTGTGTGTGTGTGTGTGTGTGTGTGTGTGTGTGTGTGTGTGTGTGTGTGTGTTTGTGTGTGTGTCTGCATGTGACTGTGAGAGAGCAAGAGATGCAACCACCAGTTTTCGAGTGATTGAGCAAGAGATGCTACGCACACTGTTAGCCCTACTTCTCTTCTCTTCTCTTCTCTTCTCTTCTCTTCTCTTCTCTTCTCTTCTCTTCTCTTCTCTTCTCTTCTCTTCTCTTCTCTTGTCTTGTCTTGTCTTGTCTTGTCTTGTCTTGTCTTTTCTTCTGTTCTGTTCTGTTCTCTTCTCTTCTCTTGTCTTTTCTTTTCGTCCCTTCTCAACCCTCTGCTATACTCAACTCTTCCATTTTTCCTCTCTTCTCCTCTTCTCCCTTTCTCTTTCCTCCTCTTCACTCTGCTCTTCTCTTCTCTTCTCTCCTCTCCTCTTCTCCCTTTCTCTTTCCTCGTCTCAACTCTGCTCGGCGCCACACTGCTAGCTTCTTGCCGTCATCCAGCCTACCACACGTCACATTTGCAGACAATGTGCCCTGGATACTTGTGAGTGTGTGTGTGTGTGTGTGTGTGTGTGTGTGTGTGTGTGTGTGTGTGTGTGTGTGTGTGTGTGTGTGTGTGTGTGTGTGTGTGTGTGTGTGTGTGTGTATATTCTGATGTGTGTGTGTGTGTATTCTGATGTGTGTGTGTGTATTCTGTTGTGTGTGTGTGTGTGTGTGTGTGTGTGTGTGTGTGTGTGTGTGTGTGTGTGTGTGTGTGTTCTGTGTGTGTGTGTGTGTGTGTGTGTGTGTGTGTGTGTGTATGTGTGTGCGTGTGTGTGTGCACGTACGTGTGCCCTAGAGATATCCGACATACTGCACCAAAGCCACACGCCACACCACACGCCAAGCTGGGCCCGCTGCTGCAGCACTGCACCTCAATGCTATGCTCCGCATCACACCATACCGCGTGTATGTGTGTGTGTCTACCGTGTGTGTGTGTGTGTGTGTGTGTGTGTGTGTGTGTGTGTGTGTGTGTGTGTGTGTGTGTGTGTGTGTGTGTGTGTGTGTGTGTGTGTGTGTGTACCATGTGTGTGTGTGTGTGTGTACCGTGTGTGTACCATGTGCGTGTGTATGTGTGTGTGTGTGTGTGTGTGTGTGTGTGTGTGTGCGTGTGTGTGTGTGTGTGTGTGTGTGTGTGTGTGTGTGTGTGTGTGTGTGTGTGTGTGTGTGTGTGTGTGTGTGTGTGTGTGAGTGTGTGTGTGTGTGTCACGCCGCACCGCACCGCACTGCTCACGCATGCCTGCATGCCTGCCTGCCTGTGGAGACGCCTGCTGCATGTCCATTGTTTCAGAAAGTTCCAAGACCTCAAAGGTCCTTCAAGGTTCCGTAGCCGGACAACACTGCACAGGACCAGACAGGACTGGATTTTACAATACTGACAATATAATACTCACATTTCGCACAAACAAAACTTTTGTAGATTTTTTTGTTTGTTTGCTTTGTTTATTTGTGTCTATTGTGTCACGCATTGCATGCATTGGTACACCATTGGCGACCATGCATTGGTACACCTTACGATATGTTTGTGCCGGTGAATGTTTTCACATTTTGCACAAACATAACTTTTGTAGATTTATGTAGAGTTTGCTTTGTTTATGTGTGTGCAGGGCTCTAAATTGACACCAGCCAACCGGCCCCAAATGTTGGTGAAATTTCAGCTTTGGCTGGTAGAAAAGACCAACTTACTAGCCACTTTGGCCCATTAGTGAGCAGGTGTTTGGCTAGTAAGACAAGTATCTACT
>NC_085875.1:15577881-15580381 GCF_034702125.1 Engraulis encrasicolus
TACACAATGCATGTAGCCTCTTAACCCATTTTAGCCTAAGCCCTTTTTGGGAAAAGTTGCCCTCTCCCTAAATATCTCTGAAGTAGGGGTGGGCGATATGGGCAAAAAAAGTTATCTCGATAATTTTTAGAATTTTCACGATAACGATAATTTGACGATAATTTCCAAAAACACTTGCAAAAACAAGTAGGACCTATTTCGGGGGGTAATCAATGTGTACCGTAATATTTTCAATTCTGCACTGGAGGTAGTAGTGCTGCATTTGTATTTTAACTGGGGAGGGACAGAGAGTTGGGGAAAAATGCTGTGCTGAAGAGCTTTCACTTTTTGAATTTAATAATATGCATATGCTGGACTTCATCACTTCTCATGAAAACATATCCATGTAAAATATATATATATATATGATTGCTAATGATTCTGTTAGAGGACAGCCACTGGAAACAGTGCATTTGTAGATAGGAAGCAGAACCTAACTATGGCAGCTGCAAATTGCATGTGTTGGATTTCACACATTGTAATTTAACTCACTGCGCGAGTCTAACTTAACATTACTTGTCCACCTAAGCAGTTATGATATCTATACATGCAGGTGGGTGTTTGAGTAGTGAGTAACAGCCAATCTAGTTGTAGAGAACAACATTGCTTAGCTTAGTTCGCTAACTAGCATGCTAACGCGATTTCTCAGACCAGAGACAAAGCTATTTCTCTTCCTAACTATTTGGCTTTCCATAATCACAGACAGTTGCTGATTAAAGCACATAGTTCCAAAACGCCCTCAGCATCATGCAATGGCTGGTTTAATGGTTGAATTCCTCATGTAAATCCACCATTTGGATAACAGCAACTCTCCTTCACTGCCCAGCAGCAGCAGCGCTGCACGAGTGACTCTAGACACTCCGTCTGCCAAAACGATGCAGCCCGCCCCCCTCAGCACTGTCTGCTCATTGGTTCACAGACTAATTCTCTAGTTCACATCAACATTACTATTGGCTCAAAGGCTTGGCTGTCGTTGCTGTCTGGAGGAATCCTGTCACAGCGCTTTGTTGAGTTTAGCGACTTCATAAAAATATCTCGATATTGCAAAATTACTCATCGTCAAAACAACATTCACGATAACTTCGCAGACGATATGTATCGCCCACCCTTACTCTGAAGCACATAGAAACATGACATGAATTGCATTTAAAAGCTAGAACCTTCATGTAGCACTATAATGTGTTCATTCAGCTCTAACATTCCCACATTTTTAATTAAACAGCTCCAATCTAAAGAACCGTATATGTCACTCCATTACCCAATGGGTTAATGCACGCCGTACCTCCTGTGGCACTGTGTAATAGACATCGAAAGTCAACTACTATAGTACTACACTACTATGACAGTGCACAGGGCCTTAAGTAATACACTACGACTTGGTCATTGCCATTATGATAACAGCTCATTTATAATGCCATGTCTTAAGGGGTTAACAAAACCGCCACCACCACTATTCCACTCTCTACATCCCTCAAAGTTCCTGAAGCAGGTCCCATGTACATAGGCCTGGTAAATTTAGCAGTGTTACAGTGATACAATACTTAGATAGTTGAATTTTAAAGTCCTCCGAGTTGGTCTTACTTGCTAAGCGGTGTATCAGGACAGAAAAAGTGTACTTTGATTTAGCAGTGTTGAAGGTGCACTGTGTAGGACGGTGGCCAGAGTACGTATTTCAACCATGCTGCTCATTGAAACTGTGCTGTCTATTGGCAAATTTGATCTTTTCAAGAATATTAACCAAATAATGAACTAATATTTACTAGTATGACCAAAGTACAGTACGTTTTGCAGTACAAATGGCAGACATGGAGAACATTCACCTTTTCATGTACAAAAAGTGAAATATTCCCAGTTATAGTAAATACTTTGATGATGGTGGTAAGTACAGTAGTTATGAAAAAGGTAACATTAGTGAATGGGCAGCATAAAATCTAGAAATAAACTGCTAAAAATATTACACAGTGCAACTTTACTTAGTATAGAGAGACACATTTAACATTCTCCTAGTAGGTCCTACTATCTAATACTGAATCAACACTAGCATTGTAAAATGTACTGTCTAGATGTATCCTATGTATGTCAACAGCATGGCATGAATCATCCCAGGACATCATGCCTTGCAATTAAGCATCTCAGCTCTAAACTACGGGGCCATCGGCACACACAGAAACCAGGTCAGCACAAAGCCTCCTCTGGACAAGCCAGACCTGACCACCACAGGCGAGGGAAGAGAGATTAGAGAAGGAGAGAGAGAGAGAGAGAGAGAGAGAGAGAGGGGATGAGAGAAGATGAGAGAGAGAGAGAAGGAAGAGAGTGAAGAATAAGAGAGAGGGGTGTGAGAAAATGAGAAGACGGATGGAAGATGGAGGAGAAAGATGAACAGATGAAAAGATCAATCACCCTTCTGTGCTGCTATGAGGGAAGGGGTGGAAGAGAGAGCGATGAAAGACGGTGAGAGGAA
>NC_085875.1:15595381-15597881 GCF_034702125.1 Engraulis encrasicolus
GCAACCTTTGGGTTGCCAAACGGCTCCTCTACCACCTGAGCTACCTAGGGACACAGGAAGTCATGTTGGCCAGGGGGTGCTATGATGGGCGGAGGGTCTGGGAGTCCTCTCCCAGAAAACAAATGTGATTTTTAGATGAAATGTCCTGCAATCTGATCAATTTTGGAATGGCGAATCCCATCTGACTAACTTCCTCATATGTTTTAGCCTAAACAAGAATGGCTAGATTTTACATTTTTTTCTTTTACATCTCACTTTGAAATGATTGTGGGGGGGGGGGGGGTGCTGCAGCACCCGGAGCACCCCACTTCATGCATCCCTATCACCGCCCCACTCATAGTGGCCTGTGTGTTCGGGGCCAAATGCCCGGGCCATTTTTCGGCCCCAGTCCAACCCTGAGCTCAGGACAGGACAGAGATACTTGTGACACACTTTGCTGCTACAGCCCATTAGCGCGAGAGACTCGTGGTCAGTATGCAGTGGAAACTTCCATTAGCGTCCGTTTTAGCACCCTATATATAGAATATAGAACAGAAAATATAGACTATACACACAGGGGTGGGTAATTATTGAGGCCCAAGGGCCACATTGGGTTTAGAGTACTGGCCAGAGGGTCCAATGTTGCAGGCAACTTGTCAGTAATAAGACAAATGTACTCTCACTCACACAACTTTTTGACTAACGGTATTTTCATTACTGCACATTGTAATGAAATGGACTGTAGTTACATGAATACAGTAGCCTTGGTTAATCTCAAAGCCCCAATACTCCTGTCTTGGGGAGCCATTTTAACCCCATACGGCTTTATACATTTGTTGTTACCAGTATGGTATTGACCAAGTCGTGGTGCATTACTAAAGGGCCTGTTTTATGCCATAGTATTGTAGGGCTATGGTAGTTACATTTCAATGACTATTACAGCGTGCCACTGGAGGTACGGCGTGCATTAAGGTGGATTCATACTTGGCGTGACTGGCGCTAACCTCCTTCATACCTCACTCGCGACGATGGCGCGCGCCGTCACGTGACCCAAAATGACGTCACACGCCCCTGGCGCGGCTGGCGCGGCGCGAGTTCGTGCACCCCACATTTTTTGTAACTTGGCGTGCGCCACCAGCGACCATGCAGGTAGGCAGACAAAGCAGGAGTTGCGAAGAGAGGCTACAGCTACTGCAGGCTACTACAGAATTGACCCTGCATCATTTTGACGATAATAAAATGTCCTTGAAAGTTATTTTATCTTCTCCCTTAAATGTTGTTCAGTGAAACAATTGTTTACTTTGTTCAGAAGCACGTTGTGTTTGGCGATCTATTTATAAATTCTGCAGCCAGAACAATGCTCTCACATGGTGTTGGAATGATCTGGCAATGTAGGCTACAACAAAAATCTATGTTTCATTGTGGTAAGTCACAAGTCAGACGTTCAGTAGCCCTACAGCAGCCGTGTTTGGCTTTCTATTTTAGATCTCTACAACCGCTGCATCTGATTCTGCCGGCGATTTCTGCAGTTTCTCTCATGAACAGCAGAGGGCACACTTCCGAAAATGCAAGCGAAAGCCTGTTAATGGCGCTTTTGACTATGAATGGTCTGCCACATTTTAATGGTTCTCGCGCCAAATGCGCCAAAGTGCGCCAAAGTGCGCACGTGAAGTATGCAGAGCCCTTTAAGGGGCTACGAATGTTCTGTGAGTGTATCACATTGGATTTAAAAGTTGCCTTGCTCTTAACAAAGCTCTGTGGGCCAGATGAAATAGTTCAGCGGGCCGCATGCGGTCTCCACTCCAGGGGTGAGTTTCTCAAAAGGGAAGTTGTTAGCCTGTTAGCAACTTCGGTAGTTGCCAATGGGAAAATACATTGAAAGCAACAAAGTAGCTAATGTAGTAAGCAACTTTGGCTTTGAGAAATTCACCCCAGACCTGAGTTTGCCCACCCCTGCACTATAGTGAGCAGTGGAAAGTTGAAAGGTGTCTAATAGTGACCTCTATTATAATAGCGCCATAGAATATAAAATATATAACATAATAGTATAGAACACAGAACACAGAACATGCTGTATCGTTTACAATGGATACTGCTTAGTCCAGAAAAACAAGTGATTCTTTCGAAATTGCTCAGTCTTTATACTTTATGAGCCCCTTCTTTATCCATGTTGTACATACGTAATGCACCCTGTAACTCTGGCATACCAACTCTTTTTTTGCATTTTGATTATAAAGAGATAGGACAACAAAGCATACACCACTCAGCTCTCTCTCGCTGTGTCTGTTTCATCATCTTCCTACGTATATTAGTTTGTCTGCCCTACATGGCAGGAATCAGCAATTAAACATCAGCACCTTACCTGTGAAGAGAGTGTGTGCATGGGTGTGCATTATAATGCTGATGCATGTCACTACATGAACCGGACAAAGGAAGTGTGGTAGTGTGCCGCATGGTTTTAACAGGATTACGATTAGCTCATAGAAAAGAAACCTACAGTAAAGTGCAAAAAAAGATATCA
>NC_085875.1:15600381-15605381 GCF_034702125.1 Engraulis encrasicolus
CCAGAATACACAGAAGACCTATTACTAAAGGCTCTGTGTAACGTCGTAGTGGTGTCGCACTACTGTGGTAGTACAGTGTATTCACCAACTATTACAGCATTCCACTAGCAGAACGACACACGTTATTAAGCATGTTTTTGTTTCCGTTTTGTGTGCTACTATTGTTGTTATTTATTCCTCCCCTCTTTCATGCCCTCCAACACCCAACTCCCCCCCCCACCCTCCTTCCCCCTTGCTTATTCAAACACGGTCCACCCCAATTTAGTCAAAGTATCACCGAAACAGAAATTAATTCGCGCCGGGTCGACATTATCATACAAAGCATTCATTAAAGAGCGAGATGCAGTGTGTGTGAGAGAGTTTTGTTGTGTTGTTGTTGTTGATGCTATTTGTGTGTGCATGTGTGTGTGTGTATGTGTTCTGATGCGTTGTGGTGTGTGGTGTGTGTGTGTGTTATGTTGTGTTGTGGTGCCATAGTGCACGGTGAGGCTCCGTGCCTAAGACTGCACATAATTAAAGACAAATCATCATTTGTCAACAGCCAGAAATGGCTTTGCTGCTCACACACACGCTAATGGAGGCCTACAGACACACACACACACGCACGCACACACGCACGCACACACACACACACACACACACACACGCACGCACACACACACACACAGACACACACACGAACACACGCACGCACACACACACACACACACACACACACACACACACACACACACACACACACACACACACACACACACACACACACACACACACACACACACAGGAGAAGGTGTGTGCTTCCTCCTTCCTGGCCCAAGAGGAAGAAGAGGGGGCCTTGTAATATTCACTACATGACACACTAGTCAGATTTATAGGCTGCATCTCGCACATTGTTTAGTCTGCTGGTTAATTATTCAACAGGAGAAGAGAGAGAGAGAGAGAGAGAGAGAGAGAGAGAGAGAGAGAGAGAGAGAGAGAGAGAGAGAGATCCTGCATAGATAAAGCAAGGGAGATGGAGGGATGGAGAGAGAGATAGAGAGAGAAAGAGAGAGAGAGAGAGAGAGAAAGAGAAAGAGGAAGAGAGACATAGAGAAACAGAGGAAAACAACAGAGAGAGATAAACAAAAGGAAGAGGAGACAAACCAAAAGAGAGGGAATCAACAGGAGAATGAGAGAGAGAGAGAGAGAGAGAGAGAGAGAGAGAGAGAGAGAGAGAGAGAGAGAGAGAGAGAGAGAGAGAGAGAGAAAAGAAAGACAGAGACAGTGCTCACTAATAAACCACTGGAGATTAATTCACTAGGCGAGGGGAGCGGCACTCAAACTTTGGGCTTCCATCATAGAAAGTTACAGGCAAAAGTGACAGAGATGAACAACAAGTGGACCATGATGCAATACATTCTCATATGACAACACAACTCAAGATGAATGGGGCCCGGCCATAATTTGTGATATTTATTCCAAACCAGCACAAAAAAAATAACCCAAACAAGTCCAACTACGACACAACTATCTCTCTCTCTCTCGCTCTCTCTCTCTCTCTCTCTCTGACACACACTCACACACACACACACACACACACACACACACACACACACACACACACACACACACACACACACACACACACACACACACACAAGACAAGTGGGTACATGAGTATAACAGGCCGCCTTGATTTGCGCACTTTTCTCAAATAGAATCAATGTTGGTAATCCCTCTCTCTTCAAAGCTTCTTAACAGCCTATTTCGACTTAGAATTAAAGGTGGTCTGAGAAGAGAAGAGAAGAGAAGAGAAGAGAAGAGAAGAGAAGAGAAGAGAAGAGCAAAGAAAAGAAGAAGAGAAGAGAAGAAAAGAAAAGAGAAGAGCAAAGAAGAGAAGAGAAGAGAAGAGGAGAGAAGAGAAGAGAAGAGAAGAGAAGAGAAGAGAAGAGAAGAGAAGAGAAGAGAAGTCTTCTGTGAATTGCAAGGTAATCCGGTGGATGAGGTTTCTAAATAGTTCTCCTCAAGCCCAGTAATGCTTCCTTGTTTGGCAGAAGATCCTCTTTTGCAACTCAAGAGAACTAATGTCCTGACATATCAGTTCATTTTTATAAAAGTAAATATCAAACGCACAGGTTCCTCACACAGCTGTAGATGAAAATCATCCCAAAATGAAACATACCGACACACACACACACACACACACACACACACCATCTCTCTCTCTCTCTCTCTCTCTCTCTCTCTCTCTCTCTCTCTCTCTCTCTCTCTCTCTCTCTCCCCCCCCTCTCTCTCACACACACACACACACACACACACACACACACACACACACACACACACACACACACACACACACACACACACACACACACGCACACACATAAACACACACACACGTCCGTGCGATGTACTCACTCACTAGCATGCCTAGGAATACATTGCCAGAGATGGGCCTGCCTGGTCCCCCTTAAGTTGATGGATACATTATGACAGAGGAATACTAATCACAAGATCAACTTTGCTGCAAGTCCAGAGGATCTGAGAAGCCCTTCGCTCTGCAAAGCAAACCCCCTGGATTACAAGTAAACAGAGGCTTAACGGGAATGGAGCGAAATGCAGTACAAACAAAAGACTCGGGGGTGGTGGTTGGGGATGAGAGCTATAGCCCCTAAAAATGCATCTCCTCAATAATAGCCAATGCGACCAGGGAGAAGAGAAAATTGATGCACACTCTTAGGGCTGCGACTAGGGTGTGACTACGTTCGCCCTGCCTGTATACCCCCCTATGTATGAGAATATGGAAACGTGTAAAATGTCTCACACGCTGTAACCATCAATTTTGCTATATTATGGTCCAGGAAGACAGATGCTGAGGCACTCAAGGTTGCAATTTTTTTACTTTTTTATTTGGCTACAATGCCTACGCATTTCGGCCCTTATGGCCTTCATCAGGGCGTATGCGAGAGCCCCTACACTGATGAGCACCAAGGAAAAAAGGTGAAGACCCAGAAGCACTCCAATTACCTGCTAGTGTTTGCTATATTAGGGCTTGAAATTGTGGAGATTCAGATTACGGATGAAACAGATGAAAACGATTGGGAGAAGCAAGCTAGACATAAAATATGGAATGATTTCTGACAGTTAGACGGTTAGAATGTATGAACAGAATTGTAAGAAATGTACCATTACATTACATTACACTGACGCTTCTGTCCAAAGTGACTTACAGGGAAAGATTTTGACAGGAAACGTGTGGGAGAGAGATGGGGAAGGTTCGGCAAAGGACCCGGCCCGGAATCGAACCCAGGTCGCTGGCATAGCAGCCCAGTGCCCTACCGGTATTTCATTATCTCTCCATACATATTATGGTCCTATAATGCATGTACAGTACAGACAGTGGTGCAAATATTCATTCATGATTAAAATAAATAAAAGGCTAAATGTAAAATAAAATGTATAAAATAGAATACTGACCCATTTTGTCATTATATGTGCCCTTCCGAAAACACACTGACCCCACCCCCTGGTACTTTTAGTCTACACTAGAACTGCAACTGAATGGTGGAGACCTGGAGGTAGACGCTGAGGAGGCCCAGGCCAATGAGAGTGGCCGATGGAGAGCTGCCTGCTATGGCCGTGTGGCCGAGTGCTGCCTGTTATATTACAGGCCTGGAGGCTGGAGGTAGACGCTGAGGCCCAGGCCAATGAGAGTGGCCGATGGAGAGCTGCCTGTGGCCGTGTGGCCGAGTGGCCGCCGCGGGTCTTTGGTTACCTGCCTCTCCATCCACATTACGACCTCTATAATGCATGTACAGAAAATGATGCAAATATTAATTTGTAATTAATAAAAATAAAAAGCTATATAATATAATGTATAAGATAGAATATTGACTCATTTTGTTGTTATATGTGCCCTTCTGAAAACACATTGACACCACCACCAACCCCCCAAACCCCTGGTCATTCTGGTCTAGAACTGCAACTGAATGGTGGAGAACGGGCCTGGAGGCTGGAGGCTGACGCTGAGGAGGGCCAGGCCAATGAGAGTGGTCGATGGAGAGCTGCCTGTGGCCGCGGCGGGTCTTTGGTTACCTGCCTCTCCATCCACATTACGGTCTCTATTAGGGATGCACGATGTATCGGCCAGATGTATCGGTATCGGCCGATATTATCTGGCCGATATTTGACATTTCTCAACACATCGGACATCGGTCCAATGGGTAAAATTGAGGCCGATGTATTTTTATATCCCCGAAACGCGGAGCGCCGCCGCCGCCGCGTCCGCCGCCGCCGCGTAAGGTCTTTCGTGTTAACGCGATAACTTTTGAACGGATATTTGGATTTGTCCCAGATTTGGTGTGTGAATGCTCTAGGGCAGGTTCATGAACTGATTCGAGTTTGGAGGTCAACAATTTCAAGATGGCCGAATTCAAGATGGCCGAATTTTTGTTTGGCCCATTACTTCTGACCGGGTGGATGGATTTGTCCCAGATTTGGTGTGTGAATGTTCTAGGGTAGGTTCATGAACTGATTCGAGTTTGGAGGTCAACAATTTCAAGATGGCCGAATTCAAGATGGCCGAATTTTTGTTTGGTCCATAACTTCTGACCGGGTGGATGGATTTGTCCCAGATTTGGTGTGTGAATGCTCTAGGGTAGGTTCATGAACTGATTCGAGTTTGGAGGTCAACAATTTCAAAATGGCCGAATCCAAGATGGCCGAATTTTTGTTTGGCCCATTACTTCTGACCGGGTGGATGGATTTGTCCCAGATTTGGTGTGTGAATGCTCTAGGGTGGGTTCATGAACTGATTACAGTTTGGAGGTTAACACTTTCAAGATGGCCGAATTCAAGATGGCCGAATTTTTGTTTGGTCCATAACTTCTGACCGGGTGGATGGATTTGTCTCAGATTTGGTGTGTGAATGTTCTAGGGTAGGTTCATGAACTGATTCGAGTTTGGAGGTCAACAATTTCAAGATGGCCGAATTCAAGACGGCCGAATTTTTGTTTGGCCCA
>NC_085875.1:15610381-15635381 GCF_034702125.1 Engraulis encrasicolus
CTGATGGGAATCTTAAATAAGGAGTAGACGGGACCTAAAGGAGACACTGATATAAACAGATAAGCATGCAGACAGGCAGAGAAGTACACAGATAGCCAGGCAGACGGAGGAAGATGGACCGAAAGAGAAAACAAGCAGACAGACAGACAGACAGACAGACAGACAGACAGACAGATAGATAGATAGATAGATAGATAGATAGATAGATAGATAGATAGATAGATAGATAGATAGATAGATAGATAGATAGATTCAAGTCATATTTATCATATAATATTCACATTTCCTTTTTAAAATAATTTACTTTCAAGTCGTGTTAAATAAGTGGGTGTCATTTGCACTTTTTACTCTGGTATCACTACACGGGACCAATATCCTACGCTGAGCATGTGTCAGAAATGATGGGAAATGTTTCTATTGGTGCCGACTGGTGGCGGCTGCAGCTGTACCCGGTAACTTCTCCCCGCTGCGCGCAGCACAAGCGTGCTGAATAAAGTGGGGTTTCAGCAAGGGCACTTGCACTATTTCTCGGGGAGGAGAGAGGTGTGTTGTGTGATTTATATTGGTTGAAACTGCAGCACGCCTCAAGCTTGCGTTACAGCCAGGCGGGTGTCCCATCAAATTCAACACGTCCAGGGTGCTTGTGGCTGACAGACGTCCGCTCGGTTTTGCAAATCGACGCTCTGTCGAAATAGAATTGAGCAATTTCTCTGGCTCGGGGGAGGAATTTATTCCTTCCCGGGCGGCTAACTGTGTTCATGTCAGTGTAACCAAACATTTCAAGGACAAGCGCCGCACTAGCAAACAATGCGCATCGGTCTGATCGACAGCAGGTCGAACTTACGATAACTGTGACAGGAACACACTCCAACAACCGCTCGCTTTTTATATATGAAAGCAGCCTTGCGAACAAGCATCCTGTGAGACGAGTGCATAAATGGCCCGAGACAGTATAATATGAAATTCTTGTTTGAGGATATTGACTCCCCGCGCGTTGAAACTGGAACGTGGGTGAAATTGATTATCAGCCAATGATTTCGATATTGCTTGCTTTTTTATGGCAACCCCGTATTCGGACGTGATGTTAGGAGGAGGAGATAAGGAGCCATAAAAAAGATGCACATAAAAATGTATGCGCACTTAAGATATAAAGCTTCGGTTACCTTGTAAGTCTGATGTGTGGCGGCTGTCCAGGTAAAACTGGCGCTTAAAGGGACAGGCTGCTTTCTGAGGCTGGGAAAAGTGCACTCCACTCGGATGCACGGGTTTGGCAATCTCACATGCACCACCTTGAACCGGACGTGTTCACTTTGGAAAGAGGGGTCCTGTGAAAAGATGCAAAGTGTTGACACGGTAACTCTCAACCTACAGCTCAGACTGTCCCGTGACACGAACATCCTATTCAGCTATTACCTGAAAAACGAAGGCAGTGTTGGAGCCGAAAGCGCGCGGTGGGCTTCGGAGCTGACATCTCCTGGCAACCGAATCCCTGTCCGGACAGTGGGGCTGTCCGTGCACAGCCTGACCCAAAACGTCATTTTAGCACCACGAGGTTTTCGGAGTGAAACAGATAGAGGAAGACATTATGTACACAACACAACAGCTGACGATGGGACAGGACTAGAAGTGTTTTACTCAGACAACGGCATGTCAGTAGACAAAAAAATAAGGAGACTAAATATCCCAAGTCTGCAGACTGGCTAGCCTACTTGTGTAAATACTTTAGCTGGTCAGCTGCTGTTTTTGTTGTTGTTGTTGTTTTCCCTTGTAAAAGCCCTTGGCCGTTTCAGCGTCAAACCTCAGCAGTATGACACTTTTCTCTCGTCACCAAAAAAAGCTAAAGTAATTTGAACGTTGTATTGCTCTCCACTAGCATATTCCACAAGTAACCTGCCTATGCACTGTACATGTAACATCCTGCCATCATATCATACTAGTAGGCCTGTCTGGGAAGCAGAATACAGTTACGGGGTTATTAGTTAGTTATAGGGTTATTAGTTAGTTATGGGGTTATTAGTTTGTTATAGGGTTATTAGGCTACAGAGTGAGCTCATCATGTGTGCACAGTGGCGTAGTCTACTTTTTATGGTGGGTATACTGTATATTTGAGCATTGAAGTGGGTATACTGCATATATGTGTGCCATACAAAACAATGGAGCAATCAATTTTAAGTGGGTATCCTGAAATTTAGAAGTGGGTATACTCCGTATACCTGTGTTCTACGTAGACTACACCACTGTGTGTGCAGGTTGTTCTCCCACTGAGTATTCGCCAGTCCCAGGGGTTCCTGACTGTAGGCCCACTGGTGAGGTGCGGTGGTGAGGCTCGGGCAAACTGGCATGGGCTACATAGATAACTCTATAATTGTATGCCTATGCTCTGCTGACATATTGTAGGCTATTGCCTCCGAGTAGGCCTACTGTTTGGCAAATAGCAGCAGCCTATAATTCACGGGTTGCATGTATGGTCTGAGTAGCTTGCCCCTTTCTGCCCTTGGCGAGTTTGAGTTCACCGCCCCTAGTTTGCTTACACTGCCTATGTCCCGGACTGGCTATGGTATGGGTATGAGTCGCATAACGACAAGGAGGGAAAAAAAACACTTTTGTTGTCTCCCTCATCATGACATAGGATCTGAAGATATGGGTGAGGTAGGGTGACCAGATTTTTTTAGTCCGAAACCGGGACACTTCGCATGTGACTTAAGGACAATATTTGGAGGGCGGGTCTGGGGGTCCTCCCCCAGAAAATTTTGTACTTTTTAGATGTCATTTCCTGCATTCTAATCAATTTTAGGGGGAGGAATGACAAATCGCAACTGTTTCCTTCAGACTTTCTATACAAGCACTGGCTGCCATTAATTGTGGCAGGTAAACATGTAATCTTTTCCATATATTTACCCTGATAGTGGCCAAAACCGGGACATATTTGTGTCCCGACAGAGTTTGCTCGGGACCTGGGACACACAACTCCAAACCGGGACTGTCCCGGTTAAACCAGGACGTCTGGTCACTCTAGGGCAGTGTTTCTCAACCTTTTTTTGGGTGAGGCACCCTTTCAATTCATGAAAAATTTCAAGGCACCCCAAACCAACAAGCCGTAACATGCCATCGCATCTGATACCACAAAAGCTTAGAAAAGTAACACATTTGGAGACGTTCGAAGTTGCAGCTGACTGGGGCGACCTATATTTACTTTATTGTGCGTAAGTGGCAGATTAAAGATTCCACTGACTAGCATTGACTTATCAATTAAGACAAATATATGTCATATTACATAATTTATTCATCAGCCACGTTTCCGCGGCACCCCTGAGAGGGGCCCGCGGCACCCCAGGGTGTCCCGGCACCCCTGTTGAGAAACACTGCTCTAGGGTGAGGCCCTGGCAGGGCTAGCCTACCTAAGTCAGTAACTGCATGCCCCTCATGACATATAGCCTAGCCACCGGGCCTCTCCCACCCTCTCACCTTGCACTACACTATGCAGTAATCGTGTAAATATAGTCGCATAACATTTTCTTGCTTAATTTGTTGCGTAAGTCTTGCACCGGGTACCGTAACAGGCCTACACGATGTGTAAATGTAGTCGCATAACATTTTCCTCCTTCATTTGTTGTGTAGGTCTTGCACTAGTGCACATGTAAATATAGTCACATAACATGTTCCTGTTTAATTTGTTGTGAAGGTCAGCGTGCTGCACAGACACGACATGGTCACTGTTTATATGCTGTACCTTTTTATCAAGATTTGCCCTTTACAGCAAATATAGAAAATACTACCTGTAAATGACACAGGCACATGTGCACAAATGGGGGGGAAAAACTCTCTCAAAGTATGGACTATAGAGAGATAGAGAGACCAACAAATAAAATGAACATCACTAAGGGTCAATACCATATCTTAACAGTAATCCTGAATCACATAATGCGGTCCACACTTCAAGGTGCTTTTCAACTGTAGTGTTGTACTAAACATGGTTCTCTGCAGGAGACCTTTGCACAGTAGGACTTTTGCTGGGGTCTAGCAAGTACACAGTGTTAAACA
This sequence comes from Engraulis encrasicolus, assembly GCF_034702125.1. Classification (NCBI taxonomy): domain Eukaryota; kingdom Metazoa; phylum Chordata; class Actinopteri; order Clupeiformes; family Engraulidae; genus Engraulis; species Engraulis encrasicolus. The sequence continues at coordinate 15,614,423 of NC_085875.1, forward strand.
CCTGGATGTAGGGGGTGCTGTGGCACAATGCGCTAAGCCCCACCACATTGCATGCCCATGGGGACCCCGGTTCGAGTCCAGCAGGGGTCATATAGGCCTACCCCATATCTCTCTCCCGCTCATTTCCTGTCTCCTCTCACACTCTCCTGTCATAATAAAGGCCCAAAAAGCCCCCAAAACAGTATTTAAAAAAATCTTAACACTTGGGTCTGTAAGGGGGGCATACAAACAAAAATATACCAAACTAAAGGTCAAGGGTCATCTGCACTATGTTGCCACATTCTAGACACATCAGCATGTCTTTAAACATGATTTCTGTATTCCAGAAGCAGTTCAAAAAGCATGAGGGAGTTGAACAGTTTTGGAAATACAATATTTCCCGATTTAAAAAAATGCACACACAACCAATCGCAACAAAGACCACGACACGCACACAATACAGTAACATTCTGTAAACCAGTCATAGAATATAGATCACAAACCATTGTTTTTAGAAGTAGTTTTCTTAGGCTTATATCAGAGAGACTGGGTAATACTCCTAGAAGCTCTGCTTATATGGGGTAGGCTTATATGAGGTGATGCATAGTCACCCTATAACACACAACTTAAGTGTTACGTAAAGGTATCCTGTGGACATTAGCATTTGGTTGTATTGGTTATACGGGATTAAAGAGAGGCACTTTAGACAAGTGGTTCTCAAACTTTTTGGAATAAACAACCTTCTGTACCTCATTGTAAGCATCCCAACGCCCCCTTGACCACATTATAAGCCTGCCAACGCCCCCCTTAGTATTAAAAAAATAAAATGGACTAATGCCCCCCAATGGCAACTAAGCTCCGCCCAGAGGCGCATCTTGTCACCAGGCTAGGCAGGCAGCTGCTTGGGACCCCTAAGCCTAGATGGTGAAAAACAGTTCAACTTAAAACTATAATAGCTACAATTTGTTTTGAATATTCATTCCTTGGGGTTTTTGCTTGGGGCCCCATTGACACTAGAATCGCCTCTGGCTCCGCCCCCCTCTCAGCTGAATCCTTCTCAGTGCCCCCGTAGGGTTCTCCAACGCCCCCTGGGGGGCCATGGGGCCCCCATTGAGAAACACTTCTCTAGACAATAGCATGTAATGGGCTGTTTTTGTCATGACGTCAGAAACATTTCGTCCAGTGCATTTGACTCAGGTATGAATTGCATCCGGTGACTCATACGCATATACATGCCATTGCTTTCTGGCCGAGACCGGTATAGACCTTGCCTGGTTAACACCAGACCTAATCACAAGTGAGATTAGGTCTGGGGAGTTGCCTATTGTAAATTCCGTATGGGGCCGGAATACTTGGCTATTATGACACACTGCCCTGCTCTCTGATAGGGCAGAGAAACTGTTAAGGTCAGAATGCTTGGCCATTATGACACAGCTCCCATGATCTTGGACGTTATGAGTCATCCTCGCCATACTGTCTTTCAGATCGAAACGATTGTGTAGAACTAAAGGCAGGGAGTTCCCAGGCTAGTATAGACCTGCTTCTCTCAGAACTTGTGTGACATCACTAAGGGTGAAAAAGGCTTCTACAGGACTATTTGATGGTATAGACTAGAAAAAATGGTAAACACTTCATTTTAGGGATACATCTATTAGCACTAATGCATACAATGTTCCTGTAGAAGTAACTTGTAAGGCATGTACAAAGCAAAATCAAACATTTGTTGGGCATGTATTCGCAATGCATAATAAGGGATTTTATTACCATTTTGACCTTAGTAAGGACCTAGTAGGCCTTAGCGTTTGCTTAGTACATGCCTTACAAGGTACTTATGCATTAACATTGTACGTATTAGTGCTTATAGATGAATCCCTAAAATAAAGTGTTACCGAAAAAAATATATGGTATGGTAAAACGCCTCCTTTGCACATTATTCTTATGTTCCAAAAATACCTCAGCAGGCCTCCGCTCCTCCTACTATGTAAAGGGCCATTATAACATGTCCCCTATGCGGTACTGTGGGCCCAAGTGGCCATGTATAGGCTACCTGCTGCCAGTCAGTTGAGGTGAGAGGCATCACACACACACACACACACACACACACACACACACACACACACACACACACAGAACAAGAGAGATAGAGAGAGAGAGAGGGAGAGGGAGAAATAAAAAGAGAACACACACACACACAGAGAGAGAGAGAGAGAGAGAGAGAGAGAGAGAGAGAGAGAGAGAGAGAGAAAGAAAAAGAGAACAGACACACACACACACACACACACACACACACACACACACACAGACATGGCCACGGCGATCGCCTACAGTAACGGCAGGGTAGGTATCTGTTCCATTGGGCCGAGCCAAGCCAAGCCAAGCCAAGCTGATGCGCTAATTTAAACGTGGGCTCCGTAATGCAATGCCGCACTATCACTGCCAGGGGATTATAAAGCACATGTCCTCTTCATACACAACAACCCACCCACGCCGCCCTTTGTCACCGAGCACTGCCGCCGCCACTGCACTGAGTGCTAGCATTACCGTAGTGTGTTGTGTGTGTGTGTGTGTGTGTGTGTGTGTGTGTGTGTGTGTGTGTGTGTGTGTGTGTGTGTGTGTGTGTGTGTGTGTGTGTGTGTTTGCCGACAACCTACTCACACACCCTGCCCATACCTCTAAGGGCACTGCTGTATGTAATGTAAGGGGCTGTATTTTATATGTACCCATCTGAGCGTTTACATGTTAATTCATAAGGGCCTTGCGTTGTGATGGATCTGAGAATGAGACGAACAGTTTGCCTAAAGTTAAAAAAAAAGTGAATTTGTGACTGATTCTGCATTAGATTTATGTTGTTACATATCATTATGCGTTTGCTAATAATTTATACTCAGGTTTCCTTCGACTGCATTAATTAATGTCGGGCAATTAATAAATTAGAACATGCGTAGTAAACATCCACATAAATATGCCATATAATGTCAGACATTATGAGTTTGTTGGTTATGCAGGCTATTAGCAAGAATGTATATCAATAGCATTACTTCCAGCAATAGAATTTGTAAATGCATAAAAGCATCAATGACAAATTCAGATTCCTTGAACAATTTATTTTAGTGAATCCCAGATTTCGCTCGACTTAGCCTAATGAAGGCCATAAATGGGTGAAACATGTTGACTTTTAAAATAAATTGATTGATAATATGATTTAGCTGGTACATTAAAACTTACTTTGTTTGTTTTGTTTGTATTTTTGAAGACTGCCTTGGATACCTCATCTTGGACCACCTGGATCTTTATTTAAAATGCTAGGACACATAGTAGGCCTACAGTAGTTCCAGGGATAGATCACAGTACCCACAGAAAGCCTTTCCACTGCCTCTCCGCCTAAGCTCTCTTTCTCTCATCCGCTTTTTAAAGCAATGGTTATTGTAAAATACACAAGGATATATAACACAAATTCAGATTCAGATATAAACATTGTTTTTTGCAAATCATGGGTTTAATTTTAAAATTGAAAGCTACATACATTCTGTAGTTCGAGTGACAGTGATCAGAGATCCTGCAGACAGGTATGCCTACCTGCCACTCCTAACCGCCTCTAAAACTCTTTACACTTTTATTTCCCACTTCTCCAAGCACTAGTAATAGTAAAAAATACATACAAGGGAAACACAGTTTTTTTTTTAAATGCTGTTTTAATTTAACACTTACAGTGCTGATTTACCATCTTCTAGAATTAATTTGGTCTAAAAGTACTCTCTAAGTGTTGAATGAACACTGCATTATTATTTTCTTTTACTGTGTAGTAGCACAAATGCAGACTCAGCTTCAGTGAATTCCAGGTATCTTGCTTGACTAAAACGGTGGCCAACTTAGTTCCGGTGATAGATCAGAGAGGCTCAAGACAGACGTGCCTGCCGCCCCTAACTGCCTCTGACCACTCTCTCCTCACTCTCTTCTCCTCACTCTCTTCTCTCCACTCTCTTCTCTCTCTCTCTCTCTCTCTTCCACTTTTCCGAGCAGGTCGTTAACATGACCAGGCCATTAACCTCCACACTGCAAATCATTAAGTGGCATTAAAGCAGTGTGGTTAATGTGTTACTGCTGTTGACTGCCACGTTTAGTTAATATTACCTGAAGGAGCCTTCAGAAAAAAACTATTGTATTAATAATAAAAAATAATAATATTTGAAAAAAAAACAATTCATATGCCACTGAATGTACAAAGTAGTATTGGCTGCCTTTTAGTAACCCCACATGCATTTTAAATATCCACGTGTGACAATATCTAAATATATTTTATTAAGCTTGTCCTATATTGCGATGGATTTGACTGCACACACTCCTACTATTAAAACAAAAATAAATACATGTTTTTCATTACAATACATTGATAGTTAATGCAAATTGTGTAAAAAAAAAAACATATAATAATAACCCCTGCGCTTTACAAGACCTTTACAAGGATTTCAGATATTGTTTGCAGGACTGGAATATGTTATTATGAAATTAAGTTGACAAGCTTTAAATAAATCCACATAGCTGCGGATGATATTTTACTTTGTTTTGTCTTCATTGTGTATGTTTTCCATACTACCATATTCACTGCTTTGCTTTCAGAGACAGTGAAATGCAGTTTCCAAACAGAGCAGAGCCCGGGGGTAAGGGGAGGGGGAAAAAAGAAGAAATGTTGGCGCCTGCCTGCCTTCCTCCTATGAGTGAAGTATCTGAAGTGGAGAGGAGGTCAAAAGGTGAGGATATTAAAAGTTGCGTCCCTGTGGATCAGTAGGCAGGGTCCTCGAGGGCGCGATAGAGATAGTGTACCCGACTCATTCCCGGGGCGTCAGAGCAGCCAGGTGAGAGGAGGAGCAGGAGGAGGAGGAGACAAAGAAGTACATAGAAAGGAGAGAGAGAGAGAGAGAGAGAGAGAGAGAGAGAGAGAGAGAGAGAAGGGGAAGGATAAGGAGAAGGAGACAAGTCCCTAATTGCTGTGAGCAATCAATCAGGGCTCAGACACAAACCCCGCGTGCGCCCCTGTGCAACCAAATCCACCAACTTTAGCTGACGCAGGACTAAAGTTCGGCTGCATCGCTCTGGAAGTGTAAGCGCGCGCCCCTCATTCTCATCCTCATTGCCGCCTGACTCCCGACTCCTCTCCAAAACTTCCTTCCGCAAAAAGCACACCTCGGGAGCCGCCACACACACACACACACACACACACACACACACACACACACACACACACACACACACACACACACACACCTCCAGAGACGCCAGAGAGGGAGCGGAGAGGGCCGACCTCCAGGTCGCGTCCCAGGTTTCACCCCCCTCGGCCGGGCCAGGCACTCATCCTGAGCACCCCTGGATAAATGGATGGATAGATGGATAGGTGTATTAATAAACAACACTGTACGCCTCCTCATTGTGCTTCAAGTGTTCTGCCGTTACCCCCATTACACCGACACTGCACACCAGGACAGCCGACACGGGGAGGGAGGTCAAACAGGTCAGTTGTGCTGGGCCCAGGAGGAGAAGGAGGCCCAGAATTGGGTCTTTGCTATATAGCAGGGGTATTCAATTAAATGTGAACGAGGGCCAGTTTTTCTAATTCCTCCCCGTAAAGGGGCCGAACTATACGTGTGTATTATGGTTGCCGACTTTCAATGAAAAAAAGACTTCATTGAAGTGGAGGGTCTGGGGTCCTCCCCAAGAATGTTTTGCATTTGTTAGATGTAATTTCCTGCATTTTAACGTCCCGTGTCCTGTGTCAGCATGATAACGGAACCCATACTTTTATCTCTAATTGATGAAAAACGATTGTGTATTTCAAGGGGCTTGTGGGCGGCCAGAACCTTGCTGTCCAAGGGCCGCATCTGGCCCCAGGGCCGCCATTTGAATAGCCCTGCTATATAGTATGTATGGGGAGGGGGGCCCTTTCGAATGACTTTGTTCCAGGGCCCAGTCAAGGCTGTCAGATGGCCCTGCTGCACCCTGAACCCTGCAACCTGCACCGTGTACCCACACCACACACCACACTATACCGGAGCGAGGCAGAGTGAGCGGACGCCCAAGGAAGTGATGCTGGCGTCAGAGCACCTGACGCCGGGGAACGGCGGTCGGCGGACGGCGGACGGTTAGGGACAGGGGGACAGGGATGGGGGAACAGATATAGCTCAGATAGGTGCAGCGAGGTGAGGTGACACAACACAACACACTCAAAGTGTAACTGCTATTTTTTTTTATTCTGTTTCCACCCTAGACTCTCCACAGGGGAAAAAAGAGGCGAAGAGGAGAATATTTTCCTGATGAAGGTCTCAAACCGAAACGTTGTGAATTAAGCAAAAGGACAATGGTCGGTATGCGGGAGTTGTATAGTTTTTTTTATCTTCTGATCAGCAACCTATGGGTCATCTTCAACACAGTCAGCGGATGTGTGTGAAAAAAATCACAAGTTGTGTGTTGAAAATATATTGGCATACATTTTTGTAAATTGACATTGAGAATGTTTAATAAGGGTCATGATCATTTGCTGTATATTTTGCGAAAGATTTTAACTTGCCACACCCAACCCATTTTCTCTGTGTGATCAAGAAACACCTCAGGAGGTCTGGCAAAAGGGGCTAGATCTACCTGGAGACAATGGAAGCCCCCACAGCTTGGAGACAGACGGGGGATGGTTACTCGCTACTACAAAAAGGCAGATACTCTAGGGAAAGATAGAATGATCTTGATTGTTGCTGTTAGGAAGAGGTCACAGGAGAACAGAATGCAAAAAATGCTTTAATTATTTGTAACTTCATGCCAGATGCTTTGGATAAATAAACCCGCTAAAATCAAGAATTGGACACCATGCTCTCTGACTCTTTAAAAAGAACACGCTGGATTCTAGCCAACACATAGTAAGTTTGGAAAATGATTTGGAAATGGGTTTACAACGTTTGGAACAAAATGGCTAAAATCCAACAATTGGTGACCCCGACTTGTGATAAAGAAGGAGAGCTGGTGGACAAAAAGACAAGAAATGGACGAAGGGGCAGTTGGGTGACAACAACTAACAGCCGCTACAATGTGTAATCAAATGGTAAGCAGACCAATGATTTATCTAAGTACTGTTATTGGGCAGATCAAGGTTTTATTGTTGTCACCCTACTGTAGGCATGTCTAAACAAATGGTTAAAGCATTAAGGTTAAAGTGCACAAGAAATAAATATGGAATACTGGCTTAAGGCAAAGGTCATGCAAAAAAAAATTAAAAAAGAAATACGGACAATCATTATGGCTGGGCAGAGGGGCCCATATTTTGTTGATATAATGGATGGCACATATATTATTGGCTGATTGTTGTGTGGATACTGGACTGTGTTGAGATTACATTGCTCTGAGTTACGTTGCTGGGGAAGTATTGTGGTAGCATTTGTTGGGAATATTGCATTGCTGGTTATTTATTGGAGTGTTTATAGCTGGGGAAAATGGTGCTTGAAGTGTGGGCCTCGTTGAATGTGTTGCTATGATTGTTACAACTGCATTGTGGGAATCGGTGTAGGTTGACCATGAGAGATTTAATCGGATGTTTAGTTAAGAGTGGAATTTGGTAGTTACAGTGTGAATATTGCCTATTTCTATGTGAATTGAATAGCAGTCTCCTTTGTATGTTAATCATTGAAAGAATTAAATTTAACTAACTAAGCTCAAGGAGTTTAGCAGTAAAGGAGGAGTTAAGACATAAACATAATGGACCTTGGAGGAAAGGGTGACTTCAGAGGATTACCTCCAGTGCTAACATCCACTGTGAAGGGTCAATGGGAAGCCATAAAACAACAGCTTATGGCTGCATCGATTGAAAAGGAAAGGAAAGGAACGGGAGAAAAGTATGACAAAATTTGGGAAGAGTTGAGGAGGCAAAAGCATGTGCCAAGAGATACTGAAAAGCGTGACCTGTTGCCACATCTCATCAAAGCAGTACAGTATGCCCAAATTCAGTTGGAGGAACATGAAAAAAACAGGAAGCAGTCCAGGTTCTCTTTCAGAGATAACTGGAAAAGGGAGAAGGAACAATTAGAGTACAAAAGGAGTTGCCTCCATAATATGTCATTAGCCAGCGCAGCGTTGAAATTTGCACAGACACAATCGGAGACATGCCCAGAGAATCAACTCTTGTTGATACAAAACAGACCCACCTCAGTATCTCTGCCACCCGCACCAGCATCATACTTTGCAAATGTCTTGGAAGAAGTGAAACAAACTCCTAATAAAGTATCACAGCAATGTCAAAAGACAGTGGAAAGAGAGACAGGAAATGGAAGGAGCAAGTTGAACACTGTTTGTTAATTGCATGTCAGAAAAAATGGAGACAGGAACATGTTGTGAAACGAGAAAGACAAACGAAAGCAGAGACACAGTGGAGTCACCACTACCTGTGCCTCAGAACATGTTGCCATTGATATGCAAAGACCCCCAGGGGGGAGAGAAGTACAAACCATTCTCCTTCACTGACATGAACTGCATCGTTGAAAAAATGCCCCCTCCGTCAGAAGGGGGAGGGGCATGGATGAGCAAGTTTTTTCAACTCACTTTGGGTCACAAGCTTGCTATTGGAGATTGGAGAGCAATATTGGAGAAACAAGTGACCAGCTTTGATGTTATGCAGATAGAGACCATTGCAGGTACAACCAATTTGGCGGATTCAGAATCATTCACTTCTCATGCTACACACAGTTGGGAGGAGCTATGCGAGCAAAGTTTCCTGTTCCTACAGGGACCACACACACACTCTCATTCACCATGAAAGAAAATGAAGACATATCAGAATTTTCTGATCAGGTGCAAGGACATTTGGACTGATAGAGCAGGGGTGTCACCCTGGCTCTGGACAGTGGCAGACATTGCAATTCAGAAAAGCTATCATGGGAAGCGTACCCAAAACAGTTCGAAAGGCCATGGAGGGCAACCCGGACCTGGCAGGGTGTACCACTGACCAATGGGAACGCACTGAAACATCACATGAAGATACAGCAAGCTAAGGTGCAGGAGGCAAAAGAGGAGACAGATGCAGCACGACTGGAACTATTGAAACTGCAGTTAGAGGAGGCTCGCAACAGAGTTAGTGACACAAAAAATAAATCTGAGTATCAAATGGTTCAACAGACCCTCCACCAAGTGAAAAGAGGCCCAGGGGAATTGGGCAGGAGGCATAGGGCTGGTTGGCGTAGGTCATGGGACAAATGCCATGGCTGTGGTGAGTTGGGTCATTGGAAGAGAATGTGCCCCAAAGTGCAGTGGAGAGGGATCCCAAACATCCCAAATCAATATAGAAGGGGTTATGGGTATGCCACACAGCAAGCGTACCTATTACCACAACCCTCGCCACACCATGGATCAGGGTGTCAGAATTTGGGTGTGGGCATGCCTTGGGGGGCGTCGACACCCTGGGGTCCTTTGACACCCTGGGGAATTGGCCGTATTCATTAGAGGTGGAGCAGAAACCTGACTGACACTGGGGTGATAAAATAATTGTATGAAATGGGCAAGGTTTTCAAATTTTGGATATCAATATAGATTAGTTTTTAGCAATAATTTTAATTCATTCAGGTTTGGAAAAATCATACAATTTGTTTTGGAAAAGGATTAAGTTGCATTTAATCGACCTGGTTTCGTGTGATTTAATTAAGTGAAGATTAACTAATTTTTTTTTTTTAATTTTCTTCTTAGGAGACGATAACAGGATACGGTTGCCTGTTGTGCAAAGCTCGTTGTTGACCTAATCCCTTCAGGATGTCTGGAGACAATGAGATTGGGAGTCGACACCTAGAGAGGAATATACTGTGAATTGCCTTAATCATTTAGTCCTTTCAGGAACATGACCATGGAGTGAAACCAGGGGACCGAGACACATTGGGGAATGTGAACATATCTCTTGTTTTGTATGCTATATGTGAATTTGATTTAATCTACAGGTTAACGATAAGAAGGAATCGGTGTGTCATAACAGGTTATCATCAAGAAGTAACCATGGTTGATTAACTTCAGGGTTCATTCCCTTTTTTCCCCAAGAACAGGAGACTAACATATATGTATTCCTTGTGTGTCCTGTCATTGTATGTCAATGGGCCCTATGTCTGTCTCTGTGTTATGTGTGTTCATGTAAAAAATTGAGAGTGCACGTGCAAAGGTTGAATTAAAAAAAAATGAGAAGAACATGGTTAATATGGCAATTTAATAGAGGCCTACTTACAGTGACGTCATGACATTTATTTTACACATTTTTTGGGTTGTTTCATTTATTGAATTGAGTTTATTCATTCGGTTTCTTCAAGTTGGTTTTGATAATGCTTTCATTTTACGTCTCGATTTGGTTTTCAAATGAATCAATTGGAACCTCTTTGTGAGCATTTTTCTTTTAATAAGCGGTGTTTTCCTTTCTTCAAAAAAACTGATGGGTCTTTCTTTCTCTTTTTGGTTAACAAAGAGTTTGGTTTTGAATTAAGATACATTTGTATGTACTATTTGGGTTTCAAATGGATATTTTTCAACATTTTATTTACTATTTGGGTTACAAATGAATAAGTTTCAGCTTTTTAGAAAGGTGGCTTTCTTTTTTACAACTTGTTCTTCTTTCAGGAAAAGAGGATATGTTTTGATATGTTCCATCAAAATGCAGGAGTTAGACATACTATATTAAAACAAGCTTCATAAGATTTCTAGTTTATAGTTTCCATGACTATATTTTCACCGTTTTGGGTTACTTTAAACAGTGCTTTATTTCTTTAGTTTACTTCACCAATTTTCCCTTTATACATTTTGTTTTTATTAAACAAGAAAACTCACTTTGGTTAGGTATGTTATGATATGGGTAATTGATATGGGTTTTTAAGAAAACTAAAAAGTTATAAAAAGTAATATTCAGCGATAAGTCATAAACAATGCCATTTTAACATGAAACTTTAATTAAACAGCTATTGTACAGACTTTGCCGTCTTCCAAGTTCATCCCCCAGTTCTAATTTTATTTCCAAAAATTGGGCTCAGAACCCAGAGGCGGTGAGGTGCCATAGTTTAAATTGATACAGAATCTCAACAGAGTGCAACCATGTGATCAATCAGCGGTCAACTTGGAGGAAACCAGGTGTCATGAAGTAAAGTACGTGCTCTCTATTGTCTGGCAGTTGCAAACGTTGAGAAATCCAAGGAGATTTATACGGAGTCAGATGGGAGAACTGTGGTTCTCTGCCAGGACATTGAGCAAAGTACTGTATGGTGTCCATGACGGGACACAAAGAACTACGCTGGTTCGATCTATGATATGGGACGACAAAGTCCTAGAGTTGGAAACAAGGGGGTGCACTCTGCTTGTTGAAGGGATAACTTACATAAACTTTGGCACACACCTCCACTATTTTAAAGATTAATCTGTTTGGCTGTGCCATACAGATTAAAGAGAGGGAGAGTTTATTCATGTCATATAGACATGTCATTGACTGTATCTTTAGCTTTCTAAGAGAAGTATCCCCCCCCCCCCTTCTTCTTTCAAAGAGAAGTAATATTCCCCCTTCTAAGAATTCAGGTTTTTTTCCTTACTATAATTTTGGAAGTTGAAAGTTGATTTATGAATTTAGATTAGTAAAGAGGCAAAGGGCTGAAATTGAATTTTTTGCTGTTGTTTCAGAAATGCATATGTTTTTTTTATGGTTTATGGTTTTTACGTTTTTATGGTTTCTCAACCCATGGAAAGTGTGACATAAAAGTTGGGCAGGGTCTGACATGAGAAATGGTGCGCAAACATTTTCTTTTATTCCAGGTTTGTGTTGTGGATTTTCTTTATAACTCTCTGGGTGATGCGATGAAAATGCAATTTTGGAACAATTTTGAATTTTTCTTTTATTCGTCTTTCTTTCTTTCTTTCTTTCTTTGGGCTTATCATTACTATTAAAGAGTTTAACATACTATTGAGAAGCACTTCACCATAGCTGACACTCTCAGGGGCCAAAAAGAACATTTCTATTTTTATGATGTTGCCACGATATTTTTTCAGTTGAAGAGAGGGACTCCAGAGAAAAGGGGTGCCAATATATTGACTGCATTTTTAGTTCTTGTTTTGTATTCTTCTTTTAGGTTTGGTTGTTTATTTTTGAACTGTTGTTTTGGGTTGAACAGAATTTTTGCATTTCAATACCTATAGGCTACTATGGGTAGGCCTATGAATCTCCAACCATAACCCAAGTGATAGCCGTTCGATTGCATTTCAGATAAAGACATGGCAGATGGACATGCTAAGATATTTTTTTTTGTGATTCGATGTTGAATCGAATCAAGAGAGGGAATTGAAAATATATTGGCATACATTTTTGTAAATTGACATTGAGAATGTTTAATAAGGGTCATGATCATTTGCTGTATATTTTGCGAAAGATTTTAACTTGCCACACCCAACCCATTTTCTCTGTGTGATCAAGAAACACCTCAGGAGGTCTGGCAAAAGGGGCTAGATCTACCTGGAGACAATGGAAGCCCCCACAGCTTGGAGACAGACGGGGGATGGTTACTCGCTACTACAAAAAAGGCAGATACTCTAGGGAAAGAGAGAATGATCTTGATTGTTGCTGTTAGGAAGAGGTCACAGGAGAACAGAATGCAAAAAAATGCTTTAATTATTTGTAACTTCATGCCAGATGCTTTGGATAAATAAACCCGCTAAAATCAAGAATTGGACACCATGCTCTCTGACTCTTTAAAAAGAACACGCTGGATTCTAGCCAACACATAGTAAGTTTGGAAAATGATTTGGAAATGGGTTTACAACGTTTGGAACAAAATGGCTAAAATCCAACAGTGTCGAGAAAAAAAAAGAACCGAAACCGAAACTTCAACTCTAACATGCCACTGTCATACAATTAAAAAACCTCACACACACTAAGTCCGCTAAGTCCACACACACACACACACACACACCGCCACCATTCACCCTCCACCCTCTATCCTCCCCCCTCAGCCCCTCATCTTACTTCCTGTCCTGTCCTGTCCTGTCCTGGTCCACCTTGTTGATGTTTAGCTGTGTAGACACCCCTGAACTGTGGCCCTTTGTTTATGTGGTGGTAACACTATCACTTGAGATATCGCGCTCGCCGCAGCGCCGTTATTTATGTCTTGGCACTAATAATTTAGTCGGAAGAAATCTCTTTCCATGCCCTAAACCATGAATCTTAATCCAGTAATGCTCGGCTGATTGGATTTATGACTTATTTATTAAACTTAAGACTAATTGGATCTGCTCTCTCTACTCATTCGGTAAATCAATCTGTCTTGTTTTAAAATGTGAGACAGTTCAGATTAAATGAAATTAGCATCACACTGCACTCTCTCTCTCTCTCTACAAACACACACACACAAACTACATAGCAGGCACCTCAGTGAGTGCAAGTGTCGACTCGCGCATACACATAGAATAATAGCACATGTACATGTAAGTATGGGTTTGGATTAATGCTTCAGTAAATTAGATGGCAATGGTTATGAGCAATGGTTGATGTTAAATTAGATAGCAACGGTTATGAAGCTGACAAAGCTTATGCATGTGTGATGATAAATATCTTTTAAAAGCCGCATGAATACACATACACACACAAACCGTTCTTGTGTGGTGAACAAACGTGATAAAGAAAAAAAATGTAAATATGGTTTCTAGAAATAGGAGGTAGAATATATATGGAGTGAGGAGAATTAAAAAGAAACTTCTGCAGTCCCGATGACGTGACTATAGATTCATACATTTAATATTTAGTAAGCAATAGATCTATCTATCTATCTATCTATCTATCTATCTATCTATCTATCTATCTATCTATCTATCTATCTATCTATCTATCTATCTATCTATCTATCTATCTATCTATCTAATCAACTGAATGCAGGTGCCACAATAACATCTAATGTCTTTGAATTGTCATCTGGCGCAGTGAATGACAAAACGCAAATTCACATGTGTTCCTTTAATAAAATGAAATCTTACAATAGTTTTGTTTTATTTTTTTGTTTTATTGTCTTATTGTCTTGCTTTTATACATTTGTGAATTCAATTTGTATCCCTGCCCTCTTTAAAAACTTTCATGGCAGTATGTTTTTGCCTGGGGTAAAAGGGAGCTCACATTTGAGGAATTCTTTTGAGGCGTCAGCACCTTGGAGAGTTCCCCAAAGCATCACGGGACGTGAACGCCTTTGTTCACGGGCGTTAGCGGGCATTCACACTTTGGGGACCAGTCTCACACAAGCCATATATTAGATGTAGTGGTTGAGGACTTTTTTTGTTTTTCAGTAATACTGGATGCCGTATGCTGACCGTACATGGCATTCCTTGGTGAGACCAATGTCTCTGCTATGCATTTCCGGACCAGTAATGCTGTCGGCCATGTGTCTATGTGTTTGCTCAGTGTAAATGTCAGATACGACCTCAAATACAATATGGCGAAGGCAACCTGATTACATTTTAATTTAACAGAACACAAAATAGCCTCTATAGGTTATCGCGACACAAATCCCATGCATTTAGTGCAATGACAATTATATCGACGTAGTATGTGCATAGGCTTTTCTGAGAAAGGTATTTCACATAACTTTTATCCTATCAAACTGATCGATGGCAGGCTACCTGTTGGACTCGCTTGAAGAAAATACGGAAGAACATCTCAATAATACATTTGCTGTTTAAAAAAAATAGCAGGCTATTCATAGTTTAGAATCTGCTGAGACGCTAGCTTTAAATATTTGAAAAATCAATGAAGACTGCTGTGAGTGCATTGCAATGCACTGGTCCTGTTCCCATTATGTCTGCTCCACCAAACGTTTTTTTCTTCCCCACTCTCCCCTTGCTGTACAATAGGCCTGTACAAATATTCCTGTCGCGTTTGAGCACACAATGCACAGCTCCGAGCCCCTTCCTGCACCGGCTGCCTGGTGTACATGCCGAGGAACCAAGTCTCTTTGCTGCCACCTAACGCAGAGCCGTCCCCACAGATCTGCCTCTCTGTTTCTCCCTCTTCGCCCGCCTCGGCAGCCTGTAATCCACGCAGAGGGACGCTCGCTGAGTCGGCGCCCCGGTCCGACCACGGCAGGCAGGCGGGGAGGCAGGCGAGCGGGATTTTCGGCAAAGGAGGAATTTGTGATATGCTAATTTAATCATTTCTGTCTAGCCTCGCACCTATCAATCTAATCACTTCATCAGTATTCGCAGGCAGTCGAGCCCGCGTGCACAAACACTGGCGCAGCCCTTTCATCCGAGGTGTGTCCCCACTCTTTTAATTTTACTGATGGTTCGCTTTAATTATTATGAAAATTAAATCAAATGTAATCACCAGATTAAAGCAAGCCTCCATGATAATTCAACGGCTCCAACATAAATCTATAAATCTCCACAAGCACGTGGCACTCCGTTCTGTGTAGGCGATTAAAGCGTTTTACATCTACTAACGTACTACATATGCTGTGAAACTCAATTTTATGTTTCAAGGGTATAGACGAGGCCATAATATGTCTTCTTTGATATATAGTGATTTTGTAAATAAAAAATTCAAGATTTATTGCGAGGGTGTAAATATAGTTTAACTGCTTTTGTTACAGGTGTGAAATCATCTGAAATCATAAGAGCTGTGCGTGTGTGTGTGTGTGTGTGTGTGTGTGTGTGTGTGTGTGTGTGTGTGAGAGAGAGAGAGAGAGAGAGAGAGAGATAGTGTGCGTGCGTGCGTGCGCGCGCGTAATGTTGACGGGGGGGGGTGCATGCTCCTATATGAGCGCGCACATACGCTGTAATGCATGTGCGGACCTCATATTTTTTCACCGATCAGAAATAGCATACTGCTTTCTCTAATATCTTACTCGCGTACTTTCACACTGGGCATGTGCATATTTTCCCCAAAACTCTTAGCAAAGTAATCGAGTAGAACTTCTCAGATTTTCAGATCAATATGTGTAAACAAAATATGTTTTGTTTGCATGGTCGCTGTGCCGGTTTAGAACAACATGTTTGTTGAGGTTTAAGGAAAGTGGGTTTTTTTGTTTGTTTGTTTGTTTGATTGTTTTTAGCGCGGAGCAATAAGAATGATGCACCCTCTCTTCGCCTAACACCGCTCAGCGTGACGGATAGTGACATAGAGAGAGACGACTACGCGCCAACACAGAGAGGGAATCGCTGGCTATAACTGACATGGTAACATGTAGACTACTAAAAGAACGCCCACGACCATTGTTAATAAATGACAGTGACAGACGCTTAAAAATGTATGCACTGTTAGGAAGGTACTCACTTGGTGACGGGCTCTGTCTGATCTTATGGTCGGTAATTGGCTGGTGCGTGACGCGAGGTTTGATCTGTTTTGGACAGAGTGAATGCTGGGCGACCGCTTCAGGTGTCGATCACTTTGCGGCTTCTTCAATCAGCAGAGATTGTTTTGGATGCCTTCGGGTTGTTGTGCCGCAGCCACCTATAAATAGCTAACTTTTTTGATGGAATGGGCGAACAAATGAGAGGCGATGGCGTAATTCCTGCGCAGGAGCCCCCTCTCTCTCTGCCACAGTGGCACCCCTGATCTCCGACGCGCTAAAAATAAAGTTGCAACACACTCGAAAGAGTAATTTTGATTGTTTTGTTATAATAACAGGATTAGTGAGACGGAAAGGATGGCAGATTAAACATGGTTCGTGTCTGATATTCAAATGCAAGCGTGTTACGATTTATTTAGCGCTTTTCTGTAATGGCAAAAGTCACCGGCGGTCACATTTGAAGCGAACGGTGGAGATTCTGGCAGTGCTCCCCTAATGCAGTCAGTGGCGATACACTTGACTACTCGTCAAAGTGCGGGATGTAATGACACCTCGTCTCATTATTCGGTTCGAGGCTGATAATAAAGCGCCAGAGAGCTTAACTAGTCTATGGTAATGCACGTGGCGCACTTCACCATGGCGGGTACTTAATAGGTGAGCGCGCGACCATATGTCACACATCCTCTGACACTGAGGGGATGACGTAAGTGGCAGGGTAACATTTGTCAGACAAAATGTAATTCATCATTCACCTTCAATGTCTTGCCGTTTCCGGTGCAACTCCTACTATTAAACCATTTTCCACAGCTCCCTTGAGATTAAAGAAAATATCCACTTTTGTATAAAAGCAGGGACATGCAAGAATATTTTTTTCGCCAGTGACATATTTTCTTATCTAACCTTAACCACGACACTGTTAAAATGAGTTTCAAAAGGCAAAGTTGGTTGAAATTGTTTCTAGTCTGTCTCTTCGGTTCAGGTGCTAGGGGGGAACAAATCACCCGAAATGAAACGTGACTTATCACGTCTGTATTGACAGGCGCGCATTATCAAAGTGGAGAGTGTCTCCTGACAGCTGTTTGTTGCTGGAAATGCGGGGTGACAGTTTTGCGTAGTTTAGGTTACAGGAGCGGTTACAACACCAGCTCTCGTTGATGCCCCTGACACATGACGGCTGTTAAGAACATTTCATAAACTTGCAGCATGTCATTTCATGACGTGTGTTTATAAAATAACCTTGAGTGGTCTTGATTTCACTTTGGAAACACATTTGACAACTTAAGCTCTGCGACTTTTTTTTATCCAAAGCAAAACTTTATAGGGCAAAATATCAATAACTCAAAATGGAAAGTCATATTACGGTATTAACGCCAATAGACATATTTCCAGGTTTGTATGCGCTGATAAGATGCACAGAAATCTTGCGGTAGGCTATGGTGTCAATCCCACGAGGGTTGTGTAGTACACAGGCAAACAAATCAGTCCGACTTCGCTCTAGCTAAGGTGTGTGAGTAAGGCACCAGCTGAAATAAACAACAACAACGCCTGTTTATGCTACATAGCCTAGTGGTCAGCATTACATTAGACAGAATTAATTTGCTGAAAAAATGTATAGGGGGAGTGGAATGTTTCCAAAGTATAGGCTACCCATGATGACCGACACCAGTGGAAAAGACTTTGTTCCTTCGTACAAAGTTATACTTTGGCGCAAGTCTACTGCTCCCGTCAGTGCACCCATTTCCATTCCCCCCTGCCCTGATCTGTGGAATCATTTTCATGGCCGGGAATCCTTTGACGCCCCCTGAAGTTGCGGCGTGATTAATGGCCGCCAGGGCTGTTTCTCTGTCTCATATTCCTATCTAATCTCATGGCCCATAAACTAATAACATAAGCCAGAGTCCAATTATTCCATCCGCTGGAGAGGGGACTCCATAGGCGCCTATTTGTGACACCCTCATGATTTATCGAGTTTAAAAAAAAGTTATTCGCCCTGCCGCGCGAATCCTGATTGAAATATTTTAGGTCTCCACCCCTCATAATGTTTTTTTCGGTGTTCACAATAATCACATGGGTGATGAGAAGGGGAGAATCTCCTGAGGACGATGCAATTGTCAAAACATAAAAGAAAATGTGCACATTGTGTAGCTTACATTTATTACCATTACATACAAAGAGGAGCTTCAGACGGACCCAAGGAAGCACTCGACTTTAGAGCGCAAACTTTGCGCTTGATGAATAGGTATCAGCAGTCTCTCTCTCTCTCTCTCTCTCTCTCTCTCTCTCTCTCTCTCTGGGTGTTTGGGGTTACCCGTGAGTGAGTGGTCCTCTGCAGAATGAAACATAGGCCTATAGGCCCACTACTCGCTGGCAAATAGACGGAACAAATGTTTAATTGTGAATAACCTTTAGTCCAAATAATATTGTTGTTATAACATTTAGAGATGAAATAAAAAAAGGGGGGAAATAGAGGGACACGGATTAAATAGAGGTAGCCTGTGTTTCAGAAATATTAACTTCAAGGTTAAATCTAACATTTTATAACGTCCCCTTCTTCCGTCTGTATCACCAATTCGCCATTACAAAAGTGAATTATGTTTGTTTCATATACGGCATTGAAGCGATTTCTTTCTTTATTTGCGTATTTTAACCGCGGTGTCTGTATCCTACACTTACTTGAAAGTGGAGCAACATTACTTCTCATTCTCGAATTTCACAGCAAAACACACGAGCTAAAGCACGCGTGTTGAGGAAAAGAGCTGTCCATGGTTCTTAAACTTCCCTTTCCCGCGTGCCTGACATGCTTTGTAATTCCACGCTTTTATTTTGAGTGCTCTCTCCCAACTGACATGGCCGTGGAGCCGGCGCGCGGACATCACCGCGTACCACAGCAGCAGCAGCAGCATGCGTAAGCTCGCGTATAATCAAAGCGTTTAACTGCGTGCATGCGCCTCTACATCAACATGCGAGCCGCTTACTAAGCGTCCTTGACCTTCAAATGTCATCGTCATCTCAGCTCTATTTTTCCACCCTCTCTCTCTCTCTCTCTCTCTCTCTCCCCGACACAGGGTAAGTAGAAAAGAGATGTGCGATTCAAATTAAATTGATTTTTGGACCTTTGTGGAGAGATTAGACCCTTTTAAAACCGAGCCTCTACACATAAACACAACAAAGTGCTTATATTAGGGACTGCAAAATAAAACTTTAAACTAGTCAGAAACTTCAAAGGAAAACATATAGCCTAGTGAAAGTGAAGTGAAACCATATACATTTTCTTTTAAAATATATTCTTTCAACACTATTTTCTTAAAAAAAAAAGAAAGAAAGAAAGAAAGAAAAAATGTAGGCCTACACTGTGTAATAGCTACACAATTCTAATGACACACAAAACCCCTGGCATGCTTCAAAGCCACATTTCTCTGATATGATAGCTCAGGCAAATAAGCAGACGTGTTCAGACTGTTCAGAACAGCAATTGTAATCAGCCAATTCATTCTGCACACACACACACAGACACACAGACACACACACACACACACACACACACACACACACACACACACACACACACACACACAGAGAGAATATCACAGAGGTGTTGAATAACCGTCACATTTTCTTGTAATATAAGATAGTGCTGAAACTCAGGCAGGACTGGGGTCAGGTTGCCATGGCGGTGGGCATTAATTGACGTGTAACCTCAGCCTGTGGGGGGAAACCGGATAGAAAGCTGATTGATATGATCAAAAGGAATGCCATTCTTTCTCAATCATCCATCCGCCGGGCAGCGTCAACATAATCTAAACACAGGCCGACCCCACATGCAGCCAGATGGGACAGAGCAGGCTACAGAGTACAAGTGTATCAAATGTGGTACTAATAACAGCAAACGGAACCACCGAAATTTCGAAATGCTTTTGACCCACATATGGCCATTGATATATATTTAAAATATTATAGAAGATTATATGCGAATCCAGCTGACACATCAAAGACAACCTATTTGAAAAATACAGAGAAGATTTTTTTTTAAATCATATGAAAAATGTGGTTGGCAAAAAAACACACACAGGGGTGATTCTTTACCCCACTTATGCGTCTAAGGGCATTAATTGACGTGTAACCTTATATCCCAGGGGGGAAACTGGGTAGCAGCTGATTGATATGATCAAAAGTAATGCCATTGTTTCTCCGTCGTCTGTCACAGTGATTTTTTTCCAGCGTCAATTAAACACATTGAGAGTAGATTTCACTAATTCTAGATCATATGTGGTCTCAGAGTACTCTCTAGGTCAGGGCTATTCAATTAGAAGTCACAGAGGGACAGTTTTTCAAATTCGCTCCAGTGAAAAGGCAGAACGTAGAATCTGTAAAATTATTTTATGTGTATATGACAACCGTGAGCAGCACGTCGTCTGAGGTTGGGGTGCAAAACAAGCGGATAGCTTTACAGAGAAAACAGATATTAGCTTTCATATTTCTTAGTACCCTTAGGATGGTCTATTTATGACAGTGTTTTAGATAAGATTTCTCTCTCAATGCATAGTAGAGAGATACCCCCAACCTGAAGTGTTAGTTACCGCAAATTATACACAGCCACAGATGGCACACATATATGTTTTCATTTTGTTCTGACCTTATGGGGGGCCAGAACCTAGCCATCCAAGGGCTGCATTTGG
>NC_085875.1:15647881-15652881 GCF_034702125.1 Engraulis encrasicolus
ACATGTACATCCCCATTTCCATACCTATGCCCACCTCCACCCCCACCCTTCATCTTCACCTTCATCTTCAAATCCCCCCCCCCCCCCAGCCCACCCCCACCCCATCCCCCCATCTCCCTGGCAGAAGAGGCAGTTAGTCTCAATGTGACAATCCTGTCTAAATAAAAGATAAATAAAATAAAATATCCTTCCTCATCCACTCCTCACCACCGCCCCCCCCATCCCCCATCACCAATCGTCAGCTCCCTCCATATCCCAATGCTCCAACTCAATCCCGATCCCAACTCCCTCTCCCCCATCCTCAAACATCCCCACCACCCTAATACCCACCTTACCCCAATAACTGCCATGTGTACTGCCATCGTCTCCCACAGAGGCGACACACCACACACAGCGCATCTCCACCCCTCATCCCCATCTCTCTCTCCCTATCCTCCCACCTTACCCCATCCCCATCCTCATCCCCATCTCTCTCTCCCTATCCTCCCACCTTACCCCATCCCCATCTCTCTCCCCATCCCCATCCTCCCACCTCACCTCCCATCTCTCTCCCCATCCTCCCACCTCTCTCCCCATCCTCCCACCTCTCTCCCCATCCTCCCACCTCTCTCCCCATCCTCCCACCTCACCCCATCCCCATCCTCCCACCTCTCTCCCCATCCTCCCACCTCACCCCATCCCCATCCTCCCACCTTACCCCATCCCCATCCTCACCCCCATCCTCCATCCCCACCCCCATCATTCAAATGCCCATCACAATCTCTCTCCCACAACCCCTATCTTCCTCTCATGCCAGCCTCCATCTTCCTTCTCAAAGACCACCATCTCCATCTTCCTCTCATGCCAGCCTCCATCTTCCTTCTCAAAGACCACCATCTCCGGTCCATGCCAGCCATCATCATCATCTCCCTCCCACAATCCCCATCATCACCTCCATCTTCTTTCACAAAGACCACCATCCCCTTCCACATCTACACCCCCCACCACCCACTACCCTCCAGACCAAATCCCCATCCAAATACCCCTCCCTCACCATCTCTCTCCCATAGCTCCCACTTCACTTCCTCCTCCCTACCCACCACCACACTCTTCTCATCCCCTCCCCATTCTCACCTCCATCCTCAACCTCAAAGACCAACCAACACCCCCTCATCCCCTCATCCCCCTCATCCTCTTCCCCCATCCCCCACTCCTCCTCGTCTCCACTGGCAAGTAACTGGCAAACATCAATTCCCACCATGCACGAAAAAGAAAAAGAAAAAAAAAACAATCCCAAAACTATCAAGGCCTGCATCTCACCTTTCCCCAGGTTTACCTTCAGAAAAAGAGGCGCCCGACGCAACGCCAATCCCGCTTTGAAGCTTGCTACTCTGTTTGTTTGCCGTTTCATGTGCGCAGATACACACGCTGGCTTTTAAGACGGAGCCGAGGAATTAGATTTTTGTAATTGCCACGGCACCAAGCTGTGTCTCAAATTGCGATTCGTATGGCAACAGATGTGTGGCACGCAGCTCCATAAATATGTGCATAATGACAGCCATGCCTGAGCACTCGCTGTCTCGTACAGTCAGGGACGGATTAATGCACAGGCTAGACATGGCTGCAGCCTAGGGGCCCTCACCGGCCAAGGGGCCCCCGATTGATCAAAAGTGAAAAATCGCAGAATTAGACGCAATATTGAAAATCCATCTGTCATGGTGAGTAACGTTGGTAGACGTGTTGTCTCTAATTCCTAGCTTGTACTTATGATACCGTCCATGTAAATTTGATGCAAAATTTGCTTTCCGGGGGGCCCCACAGCAACTTGTAGCCTAGGGGCCGCAGGCCATCTTAATCCGGCCCTGGGTGCAGCTCAGCCCAGCCTCCCCCCATTGGATGGATATAGTCTGGTATCATGCAGTCTAGTCTCTAGCTCCTTCATTTACATACACTCATAACACACTCATTTCCATACGGTGGGTACTAGGTCTAGCACTACTGTGGGTCGAGCTGTGCATGCACGCATACAGCTCAATTATTAACATAGAGTAGGAGCGACAATTCTCTCTCTCTCTCTCTCTCTCTCTCTCTCTCTCTCTCTCACACACACACACACACACACACACACACACACACACACACACACACACACACACACACACACACACACACACACACACCTCATTTATTTCCATACAGTAGAGACTACGTCTTCACACACACACACACACACACACACACACACACACACACACACACACACACACACACACACACACACACACACACACACACACACACACACACACACACACATTCCAGCACACACACACACAACCCTCAAATTAATGTTCTGTGATTTATATATCTGCTTAAGCACCCTGGCTATGTCTCTTACGCTGCCTCAACATGTGTTTCCCAAGCCAACCGGAATGATTCAGATCAAATATGCATGGCTCTGTGCAACGCTGGCGTTTTGCATGGGGTGGGGGGTGGAGGGGCCGAGGGTGTCTGGAAAGGCCTCGAACCACCCCCACTGCACCCCACACACCTTGCCTGCTCTTAACATAACCTTCTGTGTGTGTGTGTGTGTGTGTGTGTGTGTGTGCGTGTGTGTGCGTGTGTGTGTTACTAGGAGGGAGACGGAGCAAGAGGACGGAAGGCCAATTTATGGCCGAGGCTGTGAAAGGCCCTGAGCCAACTCCCCAAACCAATGTGCACCTCTGAAGGTTTTTACCGTAATGACCCTTTAAGCCAGGGGTGTCAAACGTACGGCCCGCATCCGGCCCGCCAGAGGGTTCCATCCGGCCCGGATGTAAAAAAAAAAACATTTTTTTTTTTTTCAATGAAATAACCTAAATGCGCAATTACGCCCCTCGGGGCAAAATCGAGACCTGCATGACATTAACCCAATGGCCCCTCTGTTATACTGTATACTGTATATAGTTAAGTGCACATCACACTTCTATTATAAATGGTGAATTTGTACTGTAACAGGCATTTGATAAAGCTCATATATTATAGACCTCATATATAGAGATAACATGTTAATACTTCTTATTCGTATTGTATTGGTATTGGTTGTAATTAAATAATAATAAATATAATTGGATTTGTATTGGTTCCTATTAAGCTGAAACTGGAAACGGGATGTTA
Organism: Engraulis encrasicolus; assembly: GCF_034702125.1. Taxonomy (NCBI): domain Eukaryota; kingdom Metazoa; phylum Chordata; class Actinopteri; order Clupeiformes; family Engraulidae; genus Engraulis; species Engraulis encrasicolus. The sequence continues at coordinate 15,651,017 of NC_085875.1, forward strand.
AAATGCGTGAAAATGCAGGAAATTACATCTAAGAAATACAAAATACGGGGGGGAAAACCCCCAGACCCACTGCCAAAATGAACTGTCCCATATTTAATTCATTGACGGTTGGCAATGAATGAATGAAAGTCAAGGAAATTTTGCATAGGATTATCAGTATTGCATTGCTTTCTACATATTCAACACACTTAAAACGTGATAGTACTGAACACTAATCCTCTGCTTTACGTTTTTTTTTTTTGCGATGACGTTACTAATGCGGCCCGCTTGAGGTCCACATGGGTTGTATGCGGTCCCGGGACCAAAATGAGTTTGACACCCCTGCTTTAAGCAAAGGAGGGCAAGAGAATGTTCCTTTTAGTCAACCACTCACATTAACCATCTACACATGGACCTGCACGTCATTCTGTGCAACATGCTATTTTGAAGATTGCTTATTATCCAATTTGCCTTGTTACCTTCCTATTATTTAATGTTGCTTCTATTACCTTGTGTTTGACAATGGTGTCAGTGTTGCAACTGTACATTGCACCTTGAGGTCTTTGTTTTCTTTTTGCTACTTTTTAATGCGTTGTCCTCTTCTTTACTCTTTGTGGGACAATGCTATCAGTGTTGCAACTGTACACTGTGCCTTACCCTGTTCTTGTTTAAATTGCTCCTTGTAAGTCGCTTTGAACAAAGGCGTCTGCTAAATACTAACGTAATTTAATATTATCAAATCACATATGCCAGTGGTGCTCAAACTGTGGTACCGTGGTACTGTGGTGTACCACTGGTGGTACTTGGGACATCTCTGGTGGTACTTGGAAGAATTCATTTTTTGTGCATTGATTTGAAGGCTGATCAAGTTGTTGCAGTCGAAAATGTCTCTTTGGTCACACATTTTGATATATTGAACAGATATGTGAAAACATAATGTCTTATAATAGGCAAGCAAGCAATTTAAAAACAAACTTGTACTGAATCTGACCATAGCTGTTGATGCCGTTATGAACCTCTCCTGTATTGACTGGCAAAAGTGAATATGGAAGGCCTTTGCTGCAATATTGTAATGTTGGTTGTCAAGGTGGTACTCGGAGAGCTCAATATTTTCTCGGGTGGTACTTCACACAAAAAAGGTTGAGAACCGCTGACATATGCCATGGCCCATCCGTGTCTCTAACGACACTGCACTGGACTGCTGCGGTGGGGGCGACCCGGGTTCGATTCCCGGTCCAGGTATTTTCCCGATCCTTCCCTGTCTCACTCTCTCCCATCTCGTTCCCCGTCATCTGTCACTGTCCTGTCTGAAAAATAATAGAAATCCCCCACCCCCTCCAAAAATCCCCCCCAAAACAAATAAAATAAAAATCATATATGCCATTTATACCATAGACACTTATGCGGCCTATGGCAAACCGATGCAAAAGTGGGAGTACCAGTCAGGAGAGAGGAGATGTGAGGTAAAAAAGGACAGGATGAGAGATGGAACCCTCCCGATTGCTTCAAGTGTTCTAGAATGGTGGTGGTCAGTGTATTCTAGAATGCTTTGTTTTCCAACAACCTACAGTACGTATTATTTACCTTCCCACTCCTTCTGCATGCACAAGCACAAACACACATGCACATGCACACACACACACACACACACACACACACACACACACACACACACACACACACACACACACACACACACACACACACACACATTTTTTCTGTGAATTCTGCAATGCTTTTGTTTACGGCAACCTCCATATTATTTACCTTCATTCTTTCCCCTGGGCTGTGCCCATGTCAGGTGTCATGTGTGTGTGTGTGTGTGTGTGTGTGTGTGTGTGTGTGTGTGTGTGTGTGTGTGTGTGTGTGTGTGTGTGTGTGTGTGT
>NC_085875.1:15655381-15657881 GCF_034702125.1 Engraulis encrasicolus
AGCCAAGGCCCCCCTTACATGGGTCGTGCCACATATTTTTCAGCTTATTTTTGCTTTATTTTGTTGCATGTTATTCAGTTTATTCAATTGTTTATTTTCTGTTGTGCTGTATTTTTCCTGCCATCCTGCCGCGGCCCCCCAGGGGTCCCCGGCCCCCACTTTGAAAACCACTGCTCTATTGTATGCTGCAGTGCTGTGTTCTCGCCCTAATTGTTTGTGTTCTATTTTTGTATAGCTGTTCCTGACTTTGTATGTTCTGTTGTGTTGTGGTCCGTATTACACCTGCTCATTTCTCACTGGGCTCAGAGTCCTAGTGGGAGTCTTCTTTGGCAAACAGACAACACTGGTGGGGACCATTGCCCAGCGGCAGGCCTAAGGGCTGGCCGACCGGGCAATTTGTCCGGGGCGTCGGAGGGGGCGTCGGAGGCGGCGTCGGAGGAGGCGTCATCCGGGGCGCAACTCATTGTAAGATCACCACTGCCGGTGCCTAATCATATTAGGGAGTTGCCGGGTTCGAACACCACCCTTACTAATAGAATATGATCTCTCGTACACTTGAATCTATCCCTCTTCAAGTCACTGTACCCCACAGTGCTCCAGGGATTTGAATGATTGTCAGTCACTTTGGAGAAAAGTGTCAGCTAAGTGCAATGTAATGTAAAAAGGACAGATGACTTTTAAAAAGCAGCGGTTGCCATGCATGTTCCAGGAATATGTTTTGTTGAAATGTGTACACGGGATTATATAAGCCATTTATCAACATCACACAACATATGAACATACATGATGACACTTTATTTTATTATCAACAAGCCTCAGTCGCCAATGCAGTGTCTGCATTCTACCATCCTGAATGTGATATCAGCTCGACATTGCGAAAAACATATTACCAAACAGAAAAACTGTCATTCTTTAATATTTCTTTATTCCTTGACATCTTTAACACTTTGATTTTCATTGGCAAAGTTAAGCACCCAGTGTAGCAAATGAAAGGGTGTTGAACATACACTTCTTTATGTCCGCTGAGGCAGTCATTCATGTCGAACAGGCGCTGTAACTTCTCTAGTGCTTGAAGGGCCCTAGTTGGCCCCAGACCTACGCCACTATGACAGCAGAGTCTATAGTGACATATGGTCACCATCACACAGACACACACACGTACGCACGCACGCACACATGCACGCACACACACACAGACACACACTTTGGGCGGTGTGTATGACTTATGACTTATTGATTGGCTGACTGTGTGATTGACTAATTGATGGATTGATTGATTGCAACACTTTATTATAGTCCATATTGGAGGGTGTTATAGTGGCCTCAAAAGGTGACACTATTGCTTTTTAAGCAGATTCTTTTTTAATGTTACTTTTTGGGAGGAGGGGCTTTTTTCGCCTTTATTCCGACAGGACAGTGAAGTAATCACAGGAAGCGAATGGGGAGAGAGAGACGGGGAAGGGTCGGCACAGGACCCGGGCCAGAATTGAGCCCGGGTCAGCCGCGTAGCAGATGAGCGCTCCACCGTGGTAGGGCCAAGCAGATTCTTTTTTAGACACATTTTTTAAAGGGACACTGTGTAGGAAATGGTCAAAAAAGGTACTGCAACTATGCTGCTCATTGAAACTGGGTTGCCAATTGCCAAATTTTATCTTTTCATGAAAGTTTACCAAGTAATAAATGAATATTTTCTAGTTTCTAGTACAGTCATTTTTGCAGCTAAAAACGGCTATTTCTGGAAATTCAAAATGGCGGACCATGGAGAAGATCCCCCTTTTCATGTATGAAAAGTGCAATTTTTCCAGTCATAATGAATACTTAGAATTTGATGGTGGTGGTAAGTATTCATGAAAAAGGTAACATTAGTGAATAGGCAGCATAAATTCTCGAAATAAACAACTAAAAATCCCACACAGTGTCCCTTTAAAGACACTCAGGGGCCATGTAGAACCCGCCTGGCTTTCTGCTTCCATTATGACTCTACAATCTCTATCTATCTCTTCTTCCTTTGCCTTCCTGCTATATCTCCTATACCTCTCCTTTTAAATCCATCTCTAACAATGATGTTTTTCCCATTTGTTAAGCACTTTGAGTTACATGCCTTGTATGATACAGTGCTATACAAATACAATTATTATTATTATTATTACATGTCTGTATTGTAACCTTTGAAGAGTTTTGTTGCAACATGACGCCAATTGACGCCAATTTTTGACTTTTGCATTTTATTATTCAGCATGACTGTTCAGAGCTCCCATCATCTATACATTAATTCTTGGCCCTACCGTGGCTGATATGGTAGGGCACACGTTTACCACTCGGCCGACCCGGGTTCGATTCCTGGTCCAGGTCCTTTGCTGGTCCTTCCCCATCTCTCTCTCCCAGCTCACTTTCTATCTCTCCTCCACTATCCTGTCTCACAAAAACCAATAAAGGCTGAAAAGCCCCCCAAAATATATATATATATTTTAAAAAAAAAAAATTATAATCTATACATGAA
>NC_085875.1:15665381-15667881 GCF_034702125.1 Engraulis encrasicolus
CTTGGAATACATTCAGGGCCCACAGTTTGAGAATCATTACACTACAAACATCACAGATATATCCTGGCATGCAGCACTGCTCCACAAGAGGCAGGCGTGGAGTGGAGTGGAGTGGAGTGGAGTGGAGTGGAGGGAGCTACCTGCCTGTAGCAGCATGTAAACCAACGGGGCCGCTTACAGCTTTTGCCGGCACTCGGGCAAACTCATCTAATAGGCCCCCCTTCCCCCACCCCCGCCGAATACATGCAGTGTAATGAGGACTCACATCCTGGCCCCCTCTTTCTCTCTGGGCCCAGGAGAACTGGCCCCTTTGCCAGCCCTCTGTCAGCTTCCCCTGGGGCTTCCTGCCTGTAGCAGCATGCATGCCATTGGCTTGGAGCAGAGGAGCAACAGCCGGGGCTATGGCAATGTCTAATCCAGGGGTTCCCAACCTGTGGCCCGGGGCCCACTGGTGGCCCCTGAAGGTATTCCAAGTGGGCCTTGAAATCATTTTCCAAAAATAATAATCATATTTTGGTGTGTGTTGCTGTTGATTTATTTGAGTTTTATTCTTTATTGAGTAAGAGGTGGGCCCCGAACATTTTTGACAACTTTGAGTGGACCCCAAGTTGAAAAAGGTTGGGAACCCGTGGTCTAATCTAAAAGCGCAAACCATTCACCCACCGAATACATACGATATAATGAGGCCCTCCCCCCTCACTCTCTCTCTCTCTCTGGGCCTGGAACAACTTTCCCTTTCGCCCCTCCCTCCTCGTCGTCTTCCCTGCATGCCGTTGGCTTGGGCAGAGTGGCAACAGCCTGGCTGGCTGGCTGGCAGCGGGCACGCCATGCTAACAGGCTAACTGGCATCTTTGGTGATACTGTTGGCAAGGTCGTGCTGGGAAGTGGCAAGGCTTGTCTTGCGGGCCAGACCACAGAAAAACCCAGTGTGTGTGTGTGTGTGTGTGTGTGTGTGAGTGTGTGTGTCACACACACACAAACTGGGAAGGTTTGTGTTGTGGGCCAAGTTACAGAGGAATTGTGTGTGCATGTGTGTGTGTGTGCGTACAGGCTTGCGTGCATGCGTGCATGCGTGCATGCGTGCATGTGTGTGTTTGCATTTGTTTTTGTGTGTGTGTGTATGTGTGTGTGTGTGTGTATGTGTGTGCGTGCCCCCCTTGCTCTCATGCTGGGAAGGCTGCTCTTGCGGGCCAGAGCACAGAAGACAAGAGTGCTCCGTCTAGACAGCAAGTGGGGAGTGACAGCTGTGAAAGTCTATACTCCCATCCCAACACAACTCACTTGAAGAGCATGCCAGCAGATGATATTTTGCTAATAAATAAATCCTTTACTTATTTTTTCTTTATCACTGTGTTGGATATTGTTGCCAGTGTTGCAACTGTACACTGGGCCTAGATGTCTTGCTTATTATCCAATTTGCCTTGTTACCTTCCTATTATTTAATGTTGCTTCTACAAACGTATTACCTTGTGTTTGACCAATTTGTCAGTGTTGCAACTGTACACTGCACCTTGAGGTCTTTGTTTACTTTTCTTTACTCTTTGTAGGACAATGCTATAAGTGTTGCAACTGTACACTGTGCCTTACCCTGTTCTTGTTTAAATTGCTCCTTTGTAAGTCGCTTTGAACAAAGGCGTCTGCTAAATACTAATGTAATGTAATGTAATAAACAGAATAAAAACAATAATAATTGTATCTTGAATATACAACACAACTCACTCGAAGAGCATGCCAGCAGACTGCAGGAGCAGGTTATGGAGCAGATGAATGATTTTTGCTGATAAACAAAATAAAACAATACATATGCACACTGGCGTGCACAGACATTTTGGGGGGCAGGTCATGGGGTGATGGTGGGGGGCATGTGGAACTGGCGGCTGTCACGCTTCGGTTATAATTATTTTTATTTTTTTAATCATATTTTAATGAACATTCCACAGTAAGCTAAACCAAACATTTAAAAATGTTTAAAATTATGAATATTATGTAGGAAAGTTAAAATAATTAGATTACCATGCCGAGAGCATAATTTACCGCATGGACTAAAAAGTGTACTGTCGCTTTAACTGTGCCTCTCCCAGCGCAGCAGTTGAACATACTTGCAGTCATCAGGAAGCGATTCATTCAGATTCCTTACTTGGAAAACTCAGCATCTCCGGTCATTTTTCCTCCATTAGTACTGATTTTAATTAGTTCATGTGTGTTTTCAAACTGTTAAGACCGATAATAAAGCCCAACTATCATTGCAAGACATTATCAAATCGTATTACACTGGTATTGTGAGTGAAAACTGCTTCTTTGGGTCGGAGATTGTATCCGTGTAAGTAGGCTAATAACACTTTTCTGGAGGCGTCATTAAACACAATCCTGTTTACCGCCGCACAAGACATTACTGTGCACCCTGTTATTATTGCTGTGCAGAAGGCTATAAGTGGCAGATTTGCTAATTCTCCCTCAAACTTTTTTTTCCTCCCTGGCCATGACCGCTGTTCTGTTCCAT
>NC_085875.1:15690381-15697881 GCF_034702125.1 Engraulis encrasicolus
GTGTGTGTGTGTGTGTGTGTGTGTGTGTGTGTGTGTGTGTGTGTGTGTGTGTATGTGTGTGTGCGTGTGTGTGTGTGTGTGTGAGTGGATTTCCATATTTCTCATATTTCTCTTCCACACACAAGCTTCAGAGGATGATGTGTGTACAACTAGTATGTGTTTCCTTTTTCATCATTATGCTTCATCTGTACAGTATTTGTGTATATTTATTTATTTTATGGTCATGATATATGCTCACGATACCTGCTCATGATCAGATACTCTTACACATTGAAGTAGACCGCATTCTTGCAGAAAATGCAAAAAGTGGGCTTTCCTTTTGGGCCAGAGGTTATCAGTTTTAGTAAAAATAGCATACATGCTATTCTAACTTGGCTAAGGAACACTGTATATCATATAACCTGAAATGCAGTCTGGGTCAAAATGGGATTCAAATCTTCTGATCTCCAAATCAACACCATAGCCACTAGGCCAAGCAACGGACTGCAATTAGTTCCCCAGTAAGACAAATTTGCTACCAGAAGCGTTCTAGAGCAAAGTTCTAGAATCTTATTCAAAATATTTGACCTGTTCTGATTCCGCTAATGCTGAACACTGCTGATTAACTGCTGTTATAAAAAAAAAAAACGGCATAAAAGTTGGCACATGAAAGTTACGTCAGTTGTCAGATTCCAGACCAAGTTCAACCAAGTTTATAGGTGAAAGTGTTCAGATTCAGTGTTGCCAAAAGAAGTGTCAGCCAAAGTCACTTTTGACTTGCTGAAAAGTCGCTAGAGGTGTCATAGATGACGTCATGACGTTACATATGACGTCAGAGCATCACGCACGGCCACAGCAGAAATGGGAGTAGAATGGCTACTTTTTGGAGATCAAATCTAATCTGCAGCCCTGCTTATCCATGGGAAATGCTTCTGACGGCGGCACAATCACAATTATGTTACAGTTTTTCTTGATCGCTTTAACACGATTTTTTAAACTGACTCACAAAACGTCGTCATGATCACTATTTCAGCAAAGCAAAAAACATGTTGTGCATATGTGTTAACACATTCTTGTTGACTTGACATATTTCCCATTCATATAACACAGTTTTTGCTAAACAGTTAACGCATGTGCCATTTAAGTAGTGCACATTTCATTGTTTAAGCTCTGATAACCATACAGAAAAATCTACTCCCAACTTTTAGAAACTACCGTCAGTTGTGTGAACACACCAGAGCACCTATTTGACACTCCTTCTCAAAAATCTTAATTTAGCAATCAGTCTTTATACACAGTGTCTTCTTGTTTGTTCTTGGCATGGAGTTCTTTTGCAAATTTGTTGTAAGTGCATTCTCGTACTGCAACATCATATTTTACTTTACACATATTTTCTGTAATACCGTTATCAGCCATTAGTACATTTTTGAGTACAGTGAAAAAAAAGAAAACAAACAAACAAACAAAAACAAGATAAAAACTACATCAAAGCATTCTGATTCTCAATCCAATTCTTTGCAATAAGACATTATTGTTACACTACCTAGCCTATTGACAATTTTACATAAGAAAAGACACACAACTCAAATCTTTATGCAAAGCATTTACTGGGCCTGCCATCTCTCAGTCAGTAGATCCTGATCAAGCAGGGTCAGTGGCTAAGTAAAAGAAACAACAATGGAACTGACTGGCTTGAAAGTTATGTAATTGACAACAGTGTTAAATAACGGCAAATTGTGTCAACATGATAGCCGTGTTTTGGATTTTTACGACCATTGTGTAATGACTGACTGGGAGTGTTCATACACTGCTATGCAGTGTGTATTGGACTGAAGACAGAGTTTGCTTTTATTACATATGTTAAATATTTTGGAAACGTAGTAGCCTTTAGCAAACAATGATGTTGTGTTTGGAGAATCGGTTTAACTGGTTAGCCCGTTGCGTGAACTGATATGAAAATGTGCTTTTTGGAGTGACAACTGTGTCAAAGCAATCAAGAAAAACTGTAAAGACAATGATTTTGTCACTGAAAATACGCATTTAAAAAAGTCGCCTTTACATCTTATTTAGGGTAATAATAACTAACCATTCGGTCGAGGGGAACTCTGGCGGTTAGGGAACTTTATCATCGGGGCATGAGGGCGCACAGCCTAGAACAAAATGTTACACTTCACGTTAAAAAGTGGACATGAAACATTACATTTATAGCGTTTTATATAAGTTAAGTATAGTTTTAATTTATTTAGAGATGAAAATTATAGCAATATAATCGTAGATCATTTAAAAAAGACATTTTGGATACATTAGTTATGCAGGTCATTATTATAGTGCGTTCATGTGGTCTCGTAATTATCGTAAATACCAAACGCCGACATTCGAAGCACACATGAACGCCACCGCTTCTGGTATTTACCACTGGACAACTCGTAGAAAATTTTAAGAAACGAGTTTACGAGATGATGACGCACACAACAGCTGGCTCTACTCTCGCCATGGCAACCGCTAAGTTGAAATACTCAAAAACCGGCATTCAGTATGTTTAGACAGTCATGGTAAATGACAGTGTCAGAAAATATACAGCATTTTTACCTTTGACTTCCTAATTCATTTGCTTGCTGTAGCTGATGAACAACAGTCTATAATCGTTTTAGTAAAAAGTCTCACTCTGGTTCGCCATCTTTAATTTGTAAACAACATCAAAAAAGCACATGAACGCAACGCACTTGTAAATACCACTTCGCAACTAGATAATATCTACTTCGGAAGACCACATGAAGTCACCAGATGCACCAAAAAGTCGCTAAAGACGCTAGATGAGCTTTTTCGACGCCAGGGACGCCAAAAAGTCGCTAAATCTCTGCTCATGATACATAAAGACAAGTGTGGCTTAGTGAGGTAAGGGAGGAAATAATCACAACAGTTGAATATTAATAACATGATAGTTGAATATAACATTTCTGGCCAAATAAATAGATTATGCATGTGTTTGTATGTGCAAGTGTGTGTGTGTGTGTGTGTGTGTGTTTGTGTTTGTGCAAATGTTAATGTGTGTGAGTGTGTGAGTGTGTGTATGTGTGTGTGTGTGTGTGTGTATGTGTGTGAGAGAGAGAGAGAGAGAGAGAGAGAGTGTGCGTGCGTGCGCCTGTTGGCGTGGGGTTTGCGGGGGGGTTGCAGTCGTGACGAAGGGAGCGTTTGGAAGTTGTGTGTGTGTGTGTGTGTGTGCAGTCGTGACGAAGGGAGCGTTTGGAAGTTGTGTTGGGAGTGACAGGTTTCTTTCCGGTCCACTATTGATTGTTTCCTGGTAGCGCTCTTTGTGGAATCCAATCGGGATACAATTTCCATCAGTGGTGTAATAGAGTGTCAGATACGCGCAGCCCAAAAATAGGCTGCACAATCAAGCTGTGTGTGTATGTGTGTGTGTGTGTGTGTGTGTGTGTGTGTGTGTGTGTGTCTGTGTGTGTATGTGTGTGTGTGTGTGTGTGTGATGTGTATATGTGAGAGAGAGAGAGAGAGAAAGACAGAGAGAGGGAGAGAGAGAGAGAATCTGCATATTTGCGCATGTGTGTGTGAGAAGAGAGAGAGAGAATCTGTGTGTGTGTGTGTGTGTGTGTGTGTGTGTGTGTGTGTGTGTGTGTGTGTGTGTGTGTGTGTGTGTGTGTGTGTGTGTAGGTTAGTGTGTGTGTGTGTGTGTTTGTAGGTTAGTGTGTGTGTGTGTGTGTGTGTGTGTGTGTGTGTGTGTGTGTGTGTGTGTGTGCACGCGAATGTGTGTGTGTAGGTTAGTGTGTTAACGTGTGTGTGTGTGTGTGTGTGTGTGTGTGTGTGTGTGTGTGTGTGTGAGGCCAGCAGTGGAGGCTAGAGTGCGTGACCGCAAGGCCGTACCACAGTAACTGCTGCTGCTGCTGCTATGCTGGTCAGTGTTGCCAGATTGGGCGGTTAACTGCCCAATTCTGCTACTTGTGATGGCCGTGTGCGGGAAAGACAGGAAAAAATGGCCATTTGGCGTTTTTTAAAGTCATTTTATGCCCATAGAAACCAATGCACTTTATTGAAATTGGGCGGAATTTAGCGCATTTTGGCGGATTTTGAGAACCTTTTGGGCGGGTTTTGATCAGACAAATCTGGCAACACTGATGCTGCTGGACGTTATTGAGCTGGCCTCAACCCAACACAGTCTTGGATATCACCTACGACGTGCAGACTAACTCACTTGTGCAGACACACGGCCACACACACACACACACACACACACACACACACAGCCACACACACAGGGCCGGTTATAAGCATAGGCCGGCTAGGCGGTCGCCTAGAGCGCAATGTGAAGAAGGAGCGCCGAAATGGCGCTCTCCGATGCATAATTTTGCGATATGGAGGTTTTTTTATGAAGTCGCAATCAACAAAGCGTGGCGAAAGCGCTCCTCACGGCAAAGCGCCCCTCAGCCAATAGTAATATCGCTTTCAACTGTCTCTGGGAAGTCTGTGAACCAATAAACAGACAGTCCTCAGAAAGGGGGCGGGACGAGTGACAGAGTGCGATCTAGTTTGAATTTGGAGTATCATTCGAGAGACAGGGGGCAAGCGCGAACAGTAATGCTGCTCTGCTGGGTGGAGAATTGTTATGTTCTCATTAAACCAGTCATTGCATGATGCAGGAGTTGCAGAGGGTGTTTTGGAAGTATGTGATTTAATCAGCAACCGTTTGTGATAATGTAAAGCCTAATAGTTATGAGGCTACTGTTTGGGATTAGAGGGGAAAAGAGCTTTGCTTTTGATCTGAGAAATCGCTAGTTAGCATGCTAACATTAGCCAAGTATGCCAAGCAATGAAATCCAGTAAAGTAGCTGTTAGTAGCCTACTCACTAACACCCACCTGACATCATAATACTTGCTTAGGTTGACAAGCAATGTAAAGTAAGACTGGTGCCATGTTTGAAACAAGTTTAGCTGCCATATCTCCTTCCATCCACTTGAATGAATTACCTGCTTGTTGTAAGCTTAAAAAAACATTGTTTCCAGACCAGAATGACATATAGGCCTACATTAATAATGTAACAGAACCATGCACAGCATGTTTTCATGCTGAGTGATGTAGTATTGCAGACAAGTGAGGCTATTAACTATATTTTGTATATTATGAAATTCAAAAGCGTGACAGCTTTTCTCCCTTTCTCTCACCCTGTCCCTCCAGTTCAAAGAAGGTAGGAGTATTGTTGCGCTCTAGATGTTGCAAAAATTAACTAGGTGCGTGGACCCAAAAGAAGTAGAATATAAACGTAGGAGCAGGTTCGCACACTAAACAAGACACAAAGGTCAAGCACAAGGAGTTTTTTTATTAGAGCAGGGTAGAGCAGACGTTTCAGGCTGTTGCCATCATCAGTGCTCTCAGTGCTCGCAATGAGCCCAACTACTGTGCAACAATTGAATAGTACCCACCAGGGTTGACAAGAGACAGGTGCAGTGGGAGGAGCTAATCAACAGAGCAAAATCCAATTATGCAATCAGGCAATTCAATGATGAACGTTTACAAACAAGTGAGTTCAGATAGACAGTATGTACAATGCAATTTTTTCAGATGACACATTTACAAGAAACAAGCAAGATTAAAGTCCTCATTCATCCCTTTTGGGGATAGGCAGCCAAGTTCATGAATCCAAAAGCATTCTCTCTGAAGCAGAGTTCTGTCCAGGTCCCCACCTCGCCTTTTAGGCGAGATTCTTTCAGCCCCCCAAAACTTGAGGTCAGCAACGGAATGTCCGACTTCTTGGAAGTGTCGGGCAACTGGTGACACCTCATCAGATCTCCTCACAGCACTCCTGTGTTCTAAGATTCTTGTACGTAAGGCCCTGGTGGTTTTACCCACATACAATAGTGGGCAAGGGCAGGTCAAGATATAAACCACATGAGTAGAGCGACATGTAATGAGCTGTTTGATTTTGTATGTCTTGTTTGTGTGTGGATGTGTGAATGTCTGAATTTTGAGATAGTGTGAACAAGAAGTGCAGCTCTTACAAGGGAAGTTACCCTGGGCATTGGAGAGAGTGCTGCGAGGGGGTGGTGTGGCAGTGTCAGCGTGAACCAACTTGTCTCTTAGATTAGGGTTCCTAGAAAAGACACAGAGAGGTGAATCCTGAAAGAGCCCATGCAGTTGATTGTCAGTTTGGATAATGTGCCAATGAGAGTTGATGATGTTTCTAATATCGCTACTCAGAGGACTATATGTTAATTTAAGAATCAAACGATTTTGGTTTGGATTGGTGGTCTGAACAGAAGGTTGTATTTCAGAGGCACGTACTTTGTTGAGGGCTGCATCAAGCCAGGTGGCAGGGTATCCTCTAGAACTAAAATCTCTGTATAGGAGTTGGGCTTTGGCCTCAAAATCTCTTTTATCAGAGCAGATACGGTGTAGTCTAGTGAATTGGCTGAAGGGCAGTCCTCTCTTGAGAGAAGTTGGGTGGGCACTCGTGGCATGCAGCAGGCTGTTCCTCTCTGTGTCTTTTCTGTAAAGGGAAGACACAATTTTTCCATCAGTGAGAGAAATACAGGTATCAAGGAAATTGACAGATGTAGTGCTGACTGTGTGGGTGAACTTGATAGATGGTCTTAAACAGTTCATGTATAGAACAAAGAGTTCAAAGTCAGATAGGGAACCCAAAAAGATGACAAAACAGTCATCAATGTACCTCTTAAACAGTACTAGTTTATCGGAGAAGGGATTGTTATTGAACACATACTGGTCCTCAAGGAAACCAAGATAGAGATTGGCATAGTCAGGGGCCATAGTGGCACCCATTGCTGTACCACTAGTCTGGAGGTAGTATTGTTGTTCAAACCTGAAATAGTTCTTAGTCAGCACTAGCTCAGCCATTTTAACAATGAAATCTGTAGTTAGTCCATCATCATCAATCCGGAGGTCAAGAAAGTGTTTCAGAGCAGACAGGCCATCAGTATGGGGGATATTAGTATACAATGAGGTTACATCCATTGTGGCAAGCAACACATTTCGACTTAGGTGGCCAATCTCAGATAAGCATGCTAGGAAGTCAGACGTGTCAGACATTGTTGTGAAGCCAGCAGACAAAGGGGGCGGTCTAGTTATTATGCCTAAAACTCTCTATGACCAAGAGGCCTTGAGACAACTACAGGACTTAACCTACTACAGACCTTTGCCCTCAGACCCCACGAGTAAGTTTCAAAAGGAAATTGAGTCTTTCTTGCAGCATGCCCATGACTCCTCCATTATCTCTGAACAAGAGTTTAAGTACCTGTTCAATCGTACCCCAACAAGACCAGTCTTCTATGTTTTGCCCAAAGTCCATAAAAGTCTATCTAACCCACCAGGCCGCCCCATTGTTGCAGGCAACAACAGTCTGACTGAACCATTGTCCATCTTTGTAGATTTCATCTTAAGACCTTTAGTCACAAAGCTCCCGAGCTACCTCCGAGACACGTCTGACTTCCTAGCATGCTTATCTGAGATTGGCCACCTAAGTCAAAATGTGTTGCTTGCCACAATGGATGTAA
>NC_085875.1:15705381-15710381 GCF_034702125.1 Engraulis encrasicolus
TTTTTGACTAAATATATGTAGTTACTTACTGCACTTTGCCTTTGGACAGCATACAGTAGACCAGGGCTATTCAAATGGCCGCCCTGGGGCCAGATGCGGCCCTTGGACGGCAGCGTTCTGGCCCCCCATAAGCCCCTTGAAATACGGAATCATTTCTTTGGAATTTAGAGATAAAAGTACGGATTCCGTATCGAGCTGAAACGGGACACGGGATGTCAAAATGCAGGAAATTACATCTAAGAAATGCAAAACTTTCTGGGGGAGGACCCCCACACCCCCAAACTCAATTATGTGTCCCGTATTTTTTTCATTGACTGTTGGCAACCATAATTCATACGGATATTTTAGCCCCTTTACTGGGAGGAATTTGAAAAACTGGCCCTCGTTGACATTTAATTGAATACCCCCTGCAGTAGACCATTGACATTGAGTACATCTCAACCTTGTTTTTACACCAGGCCATCCTTCTTCTTCTTCCTGGAACCTTTAACCCTTTCATGCAGGGGCTTTGTTATGACCTTATTGTCATCAAAACTGTAATAACCATGTTTTCATCGTATACTTAAGACTGTTGGTAATGTTGTTGCAATATTGTTATGATGTAGTGTAGCTTTTTCAGCAGTAGTGAATAGGATCGCCAGTGTGAGAAAACTGGTATAGCTCTTTCATGCAGATGGGAATCGCCGGCGATCCTATTCTTTAGAATTTTGGAATCTTGCATTGTTGTAGTAGATCACAACAATAGAATGTTCAAAAGCACATCCCCCCACTCTGGCTGATAGCCTGTGTGCTATACTGCCTGATAACCAGAGTGGAATTAAAGCACAGCTCACTCCAGTAGCTAAAGCTAAGAGATTACACTGGGCTGCTCTCCGATATTACAGTCTACATACATACACACACACACACACACACACACATGGACACACACACACACCTGCCCTTACACATGCACATATGCATGCACACACCCACGTATCCACACACTCACACACACTCACACACACACCTAGGCCTTTGCCTGGCTGTATTGCCCGTGTACTGAAACAATCTGCATTAGACACACACACACACACATACACACACACACACACACACACACACACACACACACACACACACACACACACAAACACACACGCACACACATATTCAGATTGATGCGGGTGCGAAGAGGAGCTGAATGAAGAGCTGGAATGAGTCTCCTCGCGCGCATAGACCAAAATGAAATGCAAATGCGGCCCAACTAGGCAGCACTCACATGATGAGATGAAAGAAGGTTAAGAAAAGAGGATGAAAAAAAATGTATGCAAACTGGAGAAAAAAAGAGAAGGAAAAAAAAGAAGAGAAGAGAAGAAAATGGAAGACAGGAGGTTCAACAATCAGAAGAGAAGAGGAGAGGAGAAGAAAAAGAGAAGGAATATAAACATGATGCATATAGGAAGAGAAGAGAATATTAGAGAAGAGAAGAGAAGAGAAGAGAAGAGAAGAGAAGAGAAGAGAAGAGAAGAGAAGAGAACCTGAAGAGAAGAGAAGAGAAGAGAACCTGAAGAGAAGAGAAGAGAAGAGAAGAGAAGAGAAGAGAAGAGAAGAGAAGAGAAGAGAAGATAAGAGAACCTGAAGAGAAGAGAAGAGAAGAGAAGAGAAGAGAAGAGAAGATTAGAGAAGAGAGGAGAAGAAAAAGAGAAGGAAAATAAACATGATGCATATAGGAAGAGAAGAGAAGATTAGAGAAGAGAAGAGAAGAGAAGAGAAGAGAAGAGAAGAGAAGAGAAGAGAAGAGAAAAGAAGAGGAGAGGAGAAGGAAAATAAACATGATGCATATAGGAATAGAAGAGAATNTAAGATAAGATAAGATAAGATAAGATAAGATAAGATAAGAGAAGAGAAGAGAAGAGAAGAGAAGAGAAGAGAAGAGAAGAGAAGAGAAGAGAAGAGACGAGAACTGAATAGAATAGAATAGAATAGAATAGATCGGAACAGAACGGAATAGAATAGATCGGAACAGAACTGGAGAGGAGAGGAGAAATAGTAAGAGAAGAGAAGAGAAGAGAAGAGAAGAGAAGAGAAGAGAAGAGAAGAGAAGAGAAGAGAAGAATGGAGGAACAACAATCCTACTCTCCCATAAAACACACACACACAATGGGCTGGCTGCTTTACAATGTGAGGCGTGATGATGGCACATGACTTGCCTGGTTTTAGGGCCTTAATAAGGAGCCTCTAACCTAACACACACACGCACACACACACACGCACGCACGCAGGCATGCACACACACACACACACACACACACACACACACACACACACACACACACACACACACACACACACACACACACACACACACACACACACACACACACACACGCATGCACACACTCACACACACACACACAATGTGGAGGTTGCAATGGAGGCCTCCTCACTCACATACATATGAGCACACACACACACATGGACATACACACACAGGTACACACACACAAACACACTAAAACACACACACACACACACACACACACACACTAAAACACACACACACACACACACACACACACTAAAACACACAATATGGCGCCTCCACTGTAATGTAGACCCTGCTTTGGCTTCAGTGTGATGATGCCTTGGCCAATGAAAGAGGCCCAGGCACATTTAATAGGAGATGGACAAGGACACGCAAGCGGCAGGCTATTTCAACAACAGAAGAGGCGTCATAACTCACGCCCAGCCCCGACGCCAGCCCTGAGTTATGGCTCTGTCAAGTCAGTGAGGGGGAAATGCCTGTTTTAAAGTTGCCCCAACCAACACCCCCGCCCCCCCATATACCCCCCTCCCATCCTACACCCACATCTCCCACAGTCCCAATAGCCATACCCCCCCACCACCCCCCCATCTACCCAGCCCCCCCCCCCGCCCCCCCCCACTCCCCCACTCCCCCTGCCACGTATTTATTTATAAAACTTCCTCAATTTAAATCAGTGATGTCCAAAATAAAAATGTATGTGTAAATGACAAGGGTGATTTATTGGAATATTCACACTTAATGTAATGCAATGGGGATGAGGGGGGTTCTGGGTGGTGGGGTGGGCAGTGTGTGTGTGGGGGGGGGGGGGGTGTTGTCGGCCATAAGTCACTGCAGTGCTACAGCGGTGTAGCACCTATTGTCCAGCCGGAACTCACCGCATGCGACGGAATGGAATATGGAATGTGGAATACGGAATGTGGAATAATGTGTGTCGCCTTGACAACGCAAACAGCCTGCCTGACATCATGGCCTCCTGAAGTTGGCAAGGGTAGTACGTTACTCTGACTCCGTAAAAGTCCCCCGTGTTGCGGAGAAGACAGGAAAAAAACACACAGCAGATAGGTGAGAAGGACTCAGACAGGTAGAGAGAGAGAGAGAGAGAGAGAGAGAGAGAGAGAGAGAGAGAGAGAGAAAGAGAGAGAGTTTTTCAAACACGAGGTCTTTTAGATTAAAAATATCCATCTTTCCGCATAGCCCGACACAAGAGAAGAGAGTGAACATCTCCATTCACCTCTGCCACACACACACACACACACACACACACACACACACACACACACACACACACACACACACACACACTCGACAAAAACACACACACACACACACACACACACACACACACACACACACACACACACACACACCAGTGTTACCAGACAGGGGAGCAATGGGACTTTAAAAAACAGACTCCCAATCAACCAGTCAGCAACTTCTCCATGGTCACCCTTCAGCTTCATTACTGACACACACACACACACACACACACACACGCACACGCACACGCACACGCACACACACACACACACAAAACTATGTGTTTTGCACTGTGTGTGACTGCATGACACTGTGTAGTTTCTAAAGCACAAAGTTTATTTTGGGTATAGGACATTTTTGGCATGTACATTTGGCATTTTTGCATGCCTTTTGGCAGTGCTCTCTTTGGTGTGTGTGTGTGTGTGTGTGTGTGTGTGTGTGTGTGTGTGTGTGTGTGTGTGTGTGTGTGTGTGTGTGTGTGTGTGTGTGTGTGTGTGTGTGTTTGTGTGTGTGCGTGTTTGCCATGTATTGTGGTGAGGCAACTTACCTGGACAGGTGCACATCCATCAGACACACACACATAAGTAAACACTTATATTTGATGTACTTCGATGGACACCTGAAGGAAGAAGAAGGAGAGGACGACCTAAGAACACCTTGAGGCGCACAGTTGAGGAAGAAATGACATCTATGAGCCTCACATGGGATAGTATCCAGAAAAAAGCACAGAACAGACCAGAGTGGAGAACCTTTGTTGCTGCCGTACTTGCCAGGAGCAAAATGGGCAGTAAGTAAGTAAATATATTTTATGCCGTCAATGTCCCCAGTCTATATGCACAGTAGCTCCCTATTTACTGTGAGTACATTGGCACAATATTTGCCACAGTATGAATGGGTCTTTCTCGTCAAAAGCTGTATACAGTCCCAAGAAAAAGTTTGTACACCCTTTGAAATTTCTTACATTTCTGTCAAAATTGATCATGAAACATGGTCTGATCTTCCCGGAAATCTCAAGAAGGAACAATCAGAGTCTGCTTTAATTAATTCCACCCAAACATTTACATGTTATCATATTTTTATTGGTCATAAGGCCATAACATTCACAGGAGAGCAGGGCATAAGTAAGTACACCCTTGCATTAAGTAGGGTTTAACCCTCAGTTAGTTGCAATATCATCAACCAGACTTGTCCTGTAGTTGCAGATCAGATTAACAAAACAATCTGTTTGTATCTTTTCTCCCTCTTCTTTAAAGAACTGCCTCTCATCAGCAAGGTTTTGTGGGATGTCTGGAGTGCATAGCTTTCTTGACTTCATGTCATATAATCTCAATTGTTTTTTGTCAGGGCTTTGACTGGGCTATTTCAGAATGTGTATTTCATTATTATGAAGCCATTCTAAAGTCGATTTGATCTAAAGTATGGGTTGTTGTCACAT
>NC_085875.1:15732881-15735381 GCF_034702125.1 Engraulis encrasicolus
ACGCTGGCACACACACACACACACACACACACACACACACACACACACACATACTGCACCCCCATGCCATCCTCTACGCTGGCGTCGCTCAGTCTGGGCAGAGTTGTGAATGTCACATACCATGCAGTAGAGACAGGGTAACCACACACACACACATACACACACACACACACACACACACACACACACACACACACACACACACACACACACACACACATATATATACAGTGTATATATGCACGGGCCCGTACACACATCCATGCATGCACATACGCACATACACATGCACACAAGCACTCATATGCGCACAAACACATGCACACACATGCGCACGCACACAAGCACGCATGTGCGCATGAACAGGCGCACGCACACACACATATTCAAACTACAGACTGCTAAATTGTGCTCGAAAACAATTCCTAAATCCCAAATCTGTCATTAAAGAATGTTTTTGCTTTGTTTTTGCACTATTACAGTTTTTCTTGATCGCTTTAACACGATTTTTTTAAACTGACACAAAGTCGTCATGATCACTATTTCAGCAAAGCAAAAAACACGTTGTGCATATGTGTTAACACATTCTTGTTGACTTGACATATTTCCCATTCATATAACACAGTTTTTGCTAAACAGTTAACGCATGTGTCATTTAAGTAGTGCACATTTCATTGTTTAAGCTCTGATAACCATACAGAAAAATCTACTCCTGAGTTTTAGAAACTACCGTCAGTTTAGTGAACACACCAGAGCACCTATTTGACACTCCTTCTCAAAAATCTTAATTTAGCAATCAGTCTTTATACACAGTGTCTTCTTGTTTGTTCTTGGCATGGAGTTATTTTGCAAATTTACTGTAAGTGCATTCTACTGCAACATCATATTTTACTTTACACATATTTTCTGTAATACAGTTATCAGCCATTAGTACATTTTTGAGTACAGTGAAAAAAAATGAAAACAAACAAACAAACAAAAACAAAATAAAAACTACATCAAAGCATTCTGATTCTCAATCCAATTCTTTGCAATAAGACATTATTGTTACAATACCTAGCCTATTGACAATTTTACACAAGAAAAGACACACAACTCAAATCTTTATGCAAAGCATTTACTGGGCCTGCCATCTCTCAGTCAGTAGATCCTGATCAAGCAGGGTCAGTGGCTAAGTAAAAGAAACAACAATGGAACTGACTGGCTTGAAAGTTATGTAATTGACAACAGTGTTACAGTTTTTGCCGACTGCTTGCACACAATTTGCAAAATTTGGCTCATAGAGTCAAAACTCTACACACAAGCCAATTACTCTCAACATTTTGAGATAAACCCATCACATATATGGCAACATGAAGCTCTGCTATAAAAGCATAAACATTGCCATAAAAAGCTTACAATCTTTTGTCAAAACCTAACTTTCATGTCAAAAGACACACAAAAGCACCAAATGAGAAAACAAATTAGATCAACTTTAAAACAGTTGTCTGCTTTATACAAAACACAGCAGTCTTTCTTTTTGGAGCAGTCTATTCAGTCTCACAGAATGTACATTTTCACAAGACCCCAAAATCCAATACTGTACATTACAAAGCACCTTACAGCACCTTACAGTACAGGACATTAAACCGAAGCAAAATATATCTCAAACAGTACATCACTCTAAATACAACAGTGTGTAGGTGAGCTTATGTACCTTTTTTGTGTATTGGTTACTGTATATTCACAAATTTTCAAACATCTACATATGATATAAATATGGGGTTACGTCAACTGCTGTAATGACAATCATCAATGACAATCAAGTCAATATAGGCTACTTTGTTTGGTTATGAGGTATTCACGAATACAGTACAATACATTTTCACAGACACACTATGCAGCTGACATCTACATGACATCATCAAAACTATATCATGTTCAGTCAGTTTGCTCAAGTGGTCTTGCTTGGTTGTGTTCTGAAAATGACACTATTTCTACAAACTATCATGTTCACATTACCTAACTTGTGATGGTGAAGACAAAAGGCTACTCTTGGCAGCATGTATCAGGCTAGGTTTTACAGTATGTGAATCAGTCAATGCCATACTCCATATTCTACACTTTAGTACCATTGTGCTATTCGCCTTGTTTAGCATACAAGCAATCAAAGTAAAACAAATAAATGCAAAATAAAACAAATGCAATGTAATATAAAGCATGCAACTTTGTAACATGGCAGAAGAGTGTTCAATTTTGAAAGCATGTGTTTTATTGTCTGTGTCTAAATCTTGTCATACATCAGTGTGTTTTGTTTTTTTTAACAGATGTGTTTTCACAATGACACTCTGAGATTTTACTTTTGAACAAAGTGTCTTGTGTATGACATTGTGTGTAGACAGCTGGAGTCTGTGTGTTGCGTAAATGAGCAATTGCCTTGCTAAACTGGTATGAAAGTGTAATGCTTACTTTTGTTTAAAGTCAAGCAATAAGTGTTTAAGTTATGCACCAACAACTTAAC
>NC_085875.1:15740381-15742881 GCF_034702125.1 Engraulis encrasicolus
GGGTTCTATTATTGCAAGGGGGAGGGGGGGAAATCCCCCTTTAGGCAGACCTAGGCAGACCTAAGGACTGTTTTATTCAATGCTAGGAGTATTATGACACGCCCCTTTAGGCAGACCGGAACCTGGTCACGTTAGGTGCCCATAGCAACCTATTACATTGGCATATCTCTATATACTTAAAGAATCTCTGGTATATATGTACACTGCGTCTAGATGTCTTGCTTATTATCCAATTTGCCTTGTTACCTTCCCATTATTTAATGTTGCTTGTCAGTGTTGCAACTGTACACTGCACCTTGAGGTCTTTGTTTACTTTTGCTACTTTTTAATGCATTGTCCTCTTTACTCTTTGTAGGACAATGCTATCAGTGCTGCAACTGTACACTGTGCCTTACCCTGTTCTTGTTTAAATTGCTCCTTGTAAGTCGCTTTGAACAAAGGCGTCTGCTAAATACTAATGTAATGTAATGTAATGTAATATATAGTACAACGTACTACCCATATGTAGAAAAAGACAGCCTAACTTAAAGTGTTACTCCACAAGGTCAGATTACTGTGTGGGGTCACCGTTCCCAGGTCCAGGGGCCCAAGAGGCCAGGGGGCCCTGAAGCCCAAGCTGAAGGAGAGGATTGTGCACATCCCAGGAAAAGGTGCAGGACGAAGGACGACTGTAGTTTTCAAAGTGAAGAGTCCACACACTTAAAATCCTTTTTGTTGTCTTTTATTATTCCATGAAATAATGCAGACTTCTCACTTTGAAAACTACAGTAGGCCGTGAAGCCCAAGCCTCTGTATTTCCATTCTTATATTGCGTGAAAATGTTGGTTTTTTTTTTTTTCAGAGGACTACCCCCCATACCCCCAACAACATAGACTCTCACATCTGGCCTTAAGTCATTTTCTACACTAGCAGCAACCATTGAGGGGGGGCTTCTTCTTTTCTGGCGCAGGGGCCCAGGATTCACAAATCACAATCCGTACCGGGAGGTGAGTATGTACGGTGTGTGTAGTCTTGAGTGATTTAGTGATTCACCTCATAGCCAGACACACTGATATGAGACCTCATCGCCCTAAGAAATAAACAACATTGTGTTTGTGTATAGCCTACATGTGAATGTTTATGTATAGTATATGTGTGTGTGCGTCCCTGTATGCAGCTCTGCATTTGAGTATGAGTGTGTGCATTTTCTAAATGAAGCCTATAAATGTATGAATGTGTGTGTGTGTGTGTGTGTGTGTGTGTGTGTGTGTGTGTGTGTGTGTGTGTGTGTGTGTGTGTGTGTGTGTGTGTGTGTGTGTGTGTGTGTGTGTGTGTGTGTGTGTGTGTCCGCATGTAATCAGAGTGCTCCTAGCCCTTTAGATGAGCGGCCCAGATGTTGACAGTGAAACGCTTCCTTAATTACCCTACAAACTGCTCCACTTCACTGAACCGCTTAGCGCCGCCGCTACGCTAGCAGCCGCACTCAAGCAATGCAGCAGATTAGCGCTAATGAACTGTATTTCTCCATTCCTATTTAGCAGTCAAACACACAGAAGCGAACACACAAGACACACACACACACACACACTCACACACACAGGGCCGCTGACAGCTTTGACTGGGCCCGGGACAGAGTAATCTGAAATGGCCCCCCTCTCAATACATACAATATAATGAGGACCCAAGTTCGGGCCCTCTCTATCCCTGGGCCCCGAACAACTGGCCCGTATGTCCCCACTGTCGGCTTCCCTGCACACCACACACACACACGCACACACACACACACACACACTGCATTCCTATTTAGCACTCATTAAAATGTAAAAGCCTTTCGTTTACAGCCGCTATGCCATAAATATTCCCTCCATCGTGGAGCAGAGTACCTACGACACACACACACACACACACACACACACACACACACACACACACACACACACACACACACACTGCTCTGCTGCCACCGCCACAAAGTGGGCCAAATAAGCTACTTGAGAAGTGGCGGCTAATTTATTACCTAGCCGCCCGTCGGATGAGCAATCATCATTTGTCTTAAAAAATAAGGTGTGAAAACGAGGGGAAAACTGGAGGAAACAAACAGTACAGAGCAAAGGAGGGCGAGAAAAACAGAGAGGAGGGGGGACACTGCAAGAAACGAACAGCACAGAGCAGGAGAGAGAGAGAGAGGGAGGGAGAGAGAGGGGAACTGGAGGAAACAAACAGTACAGAGCAGAAGAGAGAGAGAGAGAGAGAGAGAGAGAGAGAGAGAGAGAGAGAGAGAGAAAACATTCTGCAGTCTGCAGAGGAGGAGTGGAAAGGAATCCGAAAAGGATTACCTAAAGATTTTCTGGCCAAACAGCGATCTATATACAACTAAAAGACAATCAATTACGCCCCTGTCTGGGCTTTAGTTAAAGGATTCTAAGTCAGTAATTAAGCAAACGAGACAATTCTGCGGTAATTTATACACCATTGATGCGGAGACTCACCATGTTTTGGGCCCTAATTAGGTAAATTAATG
>NC_085875.1:15750381-15752881 GCF_034702125.1 Engraulis encrasicolus
AGGAGAGACAGGAAACGAGTGGGGAGAGAGAGAGAGACAGGGAAGGATCGGCAAATGTCCTGGGCCAGAATCAAACTTGTGTCGCTAGCATAGTAAGCCAGTGCCCTACTGTTTGGACACACAAGGGCCTAGATGATTATTACATTACATTAAATTATTAGATTACTTTACATTACATTGCATTTGGCAGACGCTTTATAACCAAAGCGACTTTCAAAAGAGGACATTATCAAGCCAACATCACAAGCAAATACAACATGCACAGGAAGTATACAGAACAACAAGTGCAGTTGCAAAGAGCAGTTAGCTTATAAAGAGTAAATAAAGAGTAAATAACGAGTACAGAGACACACGCACACACACCACACACACACACACACACAAACTAAACTAAACATCATGTCAAGAGTCTGCCCTGTGGCTAGGCCAGCTCAAGCATTAGTCTAGTAGATACTCTCGAAAGAGGAAGGTCTTTAGTTGTTTCTTGAAGGTTTGAAGGTTGATTGAACGTTTTATTGTAATATCTTACAGGATGATCTAGCCTGATACCCTGATTGCTTTTGGTTGGTTTGATTCCTGATTTTCCTTTTGCAAATTACCCCAAAAGTGATGTGAGACAGCAAGCAGCAGCAAGATGCCACTACAACTATAATAGAGAAATGAATATTGTAATTGAATCATTGAACATGAATTACAATGTGCAATGTGAAGCTACGATTTTAATTCAAATCCATGTACAGTGTGTCAAAGTCTGCTGTCATTATGTGTGTGTGTGTGTGTGTGCAGGTGTGTGTGTGTGTGTGTGTGTGTGTGTGTGTGTGTGTGTGTGTGTGTGTGTGTGTGTGTGTGTGTGTGTGTGTGTGTGTATATGCATTCGTGTGCATGCCTGTGTGTGTGTGTGTGTGTGTGTGTGTGTGTGTGTGTGTGTGTGTGTGTGTGTGTGTGTGTGTGTGTGTGTGTGTGTGTGTGTGTGTGTGTGTGTGTGTTCTGTGTGTGTGTGTGTGTTTGTGTGCATGCCTGTGTCTATGTGTGTGTGTGTGTGTGTGTGTGTGTGTGTGTGTGTGTGTGTGTGTGTGTGTGTGTGTGTGTGTGTGTGTGTGTGTGTGTGTGTGCGTGTGTGTGTGTGTGCGTGTGTGTTTGGTAGGGAGGGAGGCAGGAATATGAAGAGATGTCTGTCTGCGTCTGCGTGTCTTTGAAGCCCAGATCCTATGGCAGGTGCTTAATTGGCTAATTGAACAGGCGATGTGAGCAAAGGCAAGAGTTCCATGGTAATCCACTTCAATGTCAAGCAGCATTTCCTCCTCAGTCCACCACACTTCAGCAGCCTTGGTATACACACATGCCCGCACACACACACACACACTAGCACGTGCGCACGCACACACACACACACACCGATATACACACACACACACAAAAGCCCCCCGAACACACACACACACACACACACACAAAGCCCCCCGACCACACACACACACGCACACACACACACACAAAGCCCCCCGACCACACACACACCACAGACAAACACACAATAGCCCCCCGACACACACACACCACAACACACACACACACACACACACACACACACACACACACACACACACACAACACAGACACACACACACACACACACACACACACACACACACACACACACACACACACACACACACACACACACACAGACACACACAGACACACACAGGCACACAAACACACACACAATAGAGAGAGAGAGAAGAGAGGGTGGGTGTCTCATTAGTATGCCAGTCACCCTACAAGAGTGACAATGGATCACACATTCATTACGCCAGCCCTAATTAATAGTGTTAAAATCCCACAATAAAAAAATACAAGGCAAAATACCCACCTCCTCCCCGCCTCAGGCATAGACAGAGAGATGCCAATAGGCAGCAGCACAATGGCACCCTCACTAGCAGCAGGGTTGCCAGATGAGACTGATGATTTCCAGCCCAAAAAATGCTCAAAACCCGCCTGGAAGCACCAAATCTCGTCCAATTCGGGCAGGTTTTTCTGACAAATGCCATTTTGACCCGCACACGGCCATCCTAAGCAACCCAATTGGGCGGGAACCAGCCCAATCTGGCAACACTGACTAGGAGATGAACCACCGCACCGCACGACACGACACGGCTCCCTCTCAATGACTCGAATCAATTTTGAGGTTGACAGAAACAGCCGAGTCTGGATGTATTTAATAAATGTGGAAATGTGGTGTGTGTGTGTGTGTGTGTGTGTGTGTGTGTGTGTGTGTGTGTGTGTGTGTGTGTGTGTGTGTGTGTGTGTATGGGTGTGTTAAAGAAGAGCGACAGAGCACTCACACACACACACACACGTGGCACACACACACACACGTGGCACACACACACACACACACACACACACACACACACACACACACACACACACACACACACACACACACACACACACACACACACACACACACACACACACACACACACACAGAGACACA
>NC_085875.1:15760381-15765381 GCF_034702125.1 Engraulis encrasicolus
TTGCCTCTTCTCTCCTCTCCTCTCCTCTCCTCTCCTCTCCTCTCCTCTCCTCTGCTCTCCTCTCCTCTGCTCTGCTCTCAGCTCTCCTCTCCTCTATTCTCTCCTCTCCTCTCCTCTCCTCTATTCTCTCCTCTCCTCTCCTCTCCTCTCCTCTGCTCTCCTCTCCTCTCCTCTCCTCTCCTCTCCTCTATTCTCTCCTCTCCTCTCCTCTCCTCTCCTCTATTCTCTTCTCTCCTCTCCTCTCCTCTCCTCTCCTCTCCTCTGCTCTGTTCTGCTATTCTCTCCTCTGCTCTCCTCTCCTCTCCTCTCCTCTACTCTCCTCTATTCTCTCCTCTCAGCTCAGCTCTCCTCTCGGCGTTGATCTGCAGGCAGGCCTTTGTCACTACACCGTATTGACTCCTCCTGCCTCCCTAATTGTTCATTCATTTATCCAGCGCTGCTTCTGTTTACGGCACAATTAAAGCCAATCCGGGCATTTACCCCGTGCCTCCACTTAATGAAGAAATGAGCGAGGGGGGAAATCCTCATATGAGATGCTTCCTTCTTGTCGTTTTTTTTTTTTCTCCTTCCCCGCCTCTCCTTCCTTCCCTCCCTCCCTTCATCCCACCCTCCCTCCCTCTTCCTCCCCGGCCTGTCAGCTTCTTCCTGTTCTTGCCGTCATGGCGACAGTCAGCCAGCCAGCCAGCCAGCCAGCCAGTGCTGTACGTAGAGGTTAATTCAAGGTCGCGCGCTCGGCAAACACGGAATTTGTAACAATTACATCTCTGGCCTTTGCCCCCCACACAAATTGACTTACAAGTAAACATTCGAGAATATGTATTGCATTACATGGGATCTTAACAGGCTTTTATTGGATTGCGGGCTAAGTATCTGCACAGTGCCAGAAATAATTAGTGGCTACTACCATTTCGCCGTGAGTACACTGCTAGGATACGTATTGCGGATGGAACACATCTACATCACACAAGGAGCATGTTCTAAACGAGGCTAATCGATAGCTGTGTTTTCACCTTCATGTGCGCTACGCTACGTACGTGAACATGCTATTTATTTCACTGCAGCTGACTGTATTGTATTTTGGTGGTAAAAGGTATCGGTATCGGTACTCTGTATCGGCAAGTACACACATTAATGTACTCGTACTTGTATCGGTTTTCAAAAAAGTGGTATCGGTGCATCCCTAGTGAACATGCTATTTATTTCACTGCAGTTGACTGTAAAGTGAGATGGTGTGCAGTGTATACTGAGGACTTGGATAATGGAATGCAAAGCCATTTGAGTTAAATGATTGACTTTTCTCTTTCTCCTGCAGTGTTGCCAGATTGGGCTGGTTCCCTCCCAATTGGGCTGCTTAGGATGGCTGTGTGCGGGTAGAAATGGCATTTATCAGGAAAACCCGCCCAATTTTTGCCATAGATATCAATACAATTGGCGGGATTTTGTGCTTCTAGGCGGGTTTTGAGCATTTTTTGGGCTGGAAATCATTAGCCTCACCTGGCAAAACACTTTCAAAAAAGAACTTTCAATTTTTTTTTAGAAGGGCAAAAGAGCCAGATGCTTTGGCACCACCTTAGCCCTATCTGTGCACACCTATGCTCCAACCCATTGGCTGAGTCTGTCAGCGTGAATTCTACCTCCAAGCTAGCATACACTAGCCTGATTATCTTGACTTTCAAATCTCTTCGAGACTTGGTCTGACCAAGAGCATAACAATTAACATTTCCCAAACGGCATGGTTGACCCGCCACCCTTGGTTTGCTACTGGTGGTTTGCTTCCTGATAAAGTGGGAGGAGTTCCCCGATTTTACGGGAGCTCAGAAAGCACTTGCATTGCTCTTGGCCTGACTAGCAGCAACGCTGAAGGTGTTGCGTCACTATTATGGAATCACATGGTATGAGGTACAGTAGGATTCAATGTTAATTGCTAACTTGGAACTAGAAGTAACATCCCCAGACCAGGGGCGTAGGTAGAAATAATAAAACAGGTGGGCCCAGAAAAAAACGGATGGGCCCAACCCGAAAGCGTGTAGGTAGATATTATAATACCGCGACCAAAAATGATACTTTGAAATTGAAATAATAGAAATCACAGAAGATGAACCAGACTTTTGACAAAATGATTAATTATCGCTCAGTGCTATGCCATTAATAGTTCAATGAGGCAACAGTTAACTGTCAAGTGTGAATGGGGCGGGCCTGAATGTCAAGTGGGCGGGCCCAGGCCCACCCATGGCTACGCCTATGCCCCAGACTAAGAAAAGCTGGGGGAACAGGAGAAAGGTAAAATTCAAAAAGGTCTAAAATGAGCTTATTTACCGAAATGGTGCAGTATGGCTTCAAGGGCCTTCCCCCATCCCCTTTGCCACTCGTTAGATAAGTAGTGTATCTACAGTTAAATGGGTGTTTCACACGGAAGTGCTCTTTCTCTACTCCCACAGCTCTACGTTTCCAATGTCTTGTGTGTTCTCAGGACTTTTCTAATTTAAAATATTTTTTCTCAAAAAACATTTCTTACTGACAGGTTGGGGTTAGGGATTGTTTTGGTCAGGGCACAGCTAGTATTTTTTCATTCATTATATGAATTTGATAGCCTATCAATCAACTGGAAAAGGTATTTCTCAAAAATATGTTTTTAATAACAGGTCAAGGTTAGGGAATGTTTTGGTCAGGGCACAACTTAAATTGCTGTAGCATTATTTTGTTTAGGATTAGCGTTTGGTATGTATTTTCTGTAAGGGATAATTGACGACACGGTGTGCGTATAACAGGAAAAATAATGCACACCTAGGTGGTGATGCGGCCACGACGCGAAGCGGAGTGGCCTTTACACCTCCTTGTGCATTATTTTTCCTGTACACACACCTTGAAGTCAATTATCCCACTTATACCACGGTTGCCACGCTGTCTGAAATTTATTTGAGGAATTATTTCGATGTTTTATTGGCTAAAACAAAGGTTTTCTGTATAACTACTTCCTTCCGCCACAAGAAGGTTCTTTTCATAACTTTCTGGCGAACTGCCGTTGCTAATTCTAAATTGAAGGTTGCTATGGCCAAGACACCGTTGATAGTTCTATCGCATTCGGTTGTCAAGTCAAGAGCCAGTCGTTAATTCTATCGCATTTGGTTGTCAAGTCAGTCGCCTCAATGTTCTACCCATCCAATATATGGGCGCGTCTGACTTGCCCACTAGATTATGATACAGTTGGCATGATTCCTACAAATGTACAGATCTCAATAGATTAAAAAAATACCCCACGCATCTTGGCGACATTCTAAATGCCTCGCCTCGCCATTAACTTCATTAAAACAGGCACCTCGTCAATCTGCTCTCCTCCCATAGGAAACTCCCTTTGATTTATTTTCACTGCGTTCCCATAGTTATTGATCCGAAAATATCCCATACTTTTCACAAGTTACGCTACTCTCTCAACTGATAAACGCTACAACCACAGGAAACTTCTCCTCTCGTGGGGAAGAAACGCCCACGTGAAACGGCGGGCGTCCCTTACTTTGCGCAGGGAATCTCTCTCTCTCTCTCTCTCTCTCTATCACAAAGTTGACAGAGTGATGGTCAGTTGGGAGAAATAAACATGTTTGAAATTTGATTAGGCCTACTAAGATTTGCTCCAGATTCACTATACATTGCTGGTGTTTCCAGACGCGCGATTCGACATGTGTCAATTCAGCGCGTAATGCTTGCAACTTTTTTGTGCGTAATTTATGAACGTGCGTGCCTTGGCGCATTGATACACTGGAGTTATGCGGTCAGAAAAGTGACCTAATAGTGGGACTAGTTCAGGTGTGCATCTATAGACAGTTAATCAACACCCAATTTAGCGCGTCACAATGGGAGATTCCAGAGTGCCGTGGTATAAAATAATAGAATTAACACAGTGCTGTGTGAATATAGAAAGCACTTCAGTGTATCCATCACGGAAAACAATTCCATGTCCAGGAGCACAGAATTTTGGCCAAATCCGTGCAACTAACACGGATTTCGTGTCCCAAACATCCGTGTCCAGGAGCACGGAATTCAGGTGATCAGGCTGCCTTTGCGATACACACAGTGTTGCTGCTTTGTCATCTCAACTGTTGAAAAGCCCTTTAAACACAGACAGACTTTCATTTCATCCCAATCCACACACTTACACTCTCACACACACACACACACACTTCTGCCCTTACCCATTGGGGTTGAGATGAGTAAGTGTAGCCACTTGTTCACCACTCCAAGTGGCAACACTTTTTACACAATCGGCCTTCGTCTCAGAACGCACACACACACACACACACACACACACACACACACACACACACACACACACACACACACACACACACACACACACACACACACACACACAGCCCTTCTCCTCAACCCTGCCCAATGAGGGTAGAGATGAATGAGTAGAGCCACTTGCTAGCCACTTGAAACGGCTGCACTTTTTAACACCTCTGTCTCATCAAGCCTGTCGATGTGCGTGTATGCGCGTACGCATGCAGACACACACACACACACACACACACACACACACACCGTCTTACGCCCTCTCGTCTTTCCTCCTTCTCACCCAGTAAGAGTCGGGATGAATGAGTATAGCCACTTGCCTCTTGCTAGCCACTCTACTTGGGCTCCTCACAGTGGCACTTAGCGCCATGGCCACGTACGTAAGTTAACGATAGCGGAAGAACATCGAAAAGTAGCCCCAAATATTAGCCTGATGATCCTCTCCTTCACCTCCTCCGTCTGCCTCTCTCTCTCTCTCTCTTGCTCTCTCGCTCTCTCTCTTTCTCTCTCTCTCGCTCTCTCTCTCTCTCTCTTACACACACATACAAAAATATTACCTTGATGATATTCTCCTCCCTCCTTGTCGTCGACACTGAGCGTGCTCCATTAGCAGAGCTACCTGAATGGCTTGCCGGTCCCGTCATTCTGAACACAAATGGCTCTGCCAGGCCTTCCTGCTGTACCTCTCTCACAAAGACAACTTTCAGCGA
>NC_085875.1:15775381-15785381 GCF_034702125.1 Engraulis encrasicolus
CGTATGATTGGGCAGCTAACCACACCCTTTAGGCCTTTTTGGTTAAGCTACCCAGGGAGCGCTGACATTTTCTAAACAATACTACAGGCTTTGGCTGGAGGTTGAAAACTTTATTTCTTCGCAAATGGCTATTTCACGTTCTACATTTCGTAACCCATGAATTCCATGTAACTACAGTATAGGTACTTTTTAAACATGTTAAAGGGACACTATGTAGCATTACGTAGTTTGCCCGGTGCCCGTGTCATGCCTGTCTCAAAATCTATACCGTCATGAAAAAATGCTGTTTAAATAAGCTCTCTGTGAGAATGTTTTTCATCACAGCATGCCATCAGCTGATACAATTCTGAATACAGTATGTAAAGCGATTTTTTGAAGTGTTTCCCACGACACTTGTAGCGGGCCGCTCTGTCAAAAGTCAAAAGGGTTCTCTGATGGTGAAAGTGGTCGTTCACTTACTAATGACTCAAATTAGCATTGGCTGACTCTGGACAGTGATTAATTAAAGTTTTAATCCTACATAGAGCCCCTTTAAGCATTGGCATAGTTATCTCGCCGCCTTCTAACAAGTGTCGTAGTTTTGATTTGTTTAGTTTCCATGGAAGAATGTGATTTTAGCAGTCTACCCACCATAAGAGGATCACCAGTGTGTGTGTGTGTGTGTGTGTGTGTCCACCGTGTGAGGATCATCAGCATCTAAACCTTCCCAGCATGCCTTGTTTCAGACCGTCAGAGGTCTGCAGACGGGGTCAGACGGTCCACAGACACACACACACACCCACAGTTGAGTGGGCATCCACACAGAGGCATGCACGCATACACACGCACGCACAAAGACGCACACACACACACACACACATGCGCACACATACAGAAAAACACACACACATATAACAACATGAATATGAACATACAGAAATGCACCAAAAGCCACACACACACTGTTGACACACACATTCAGAGGAACTGACACGCATGGACACAATCACAAACACAGCATGTGAACACACACACGCAGGGAAGCCGACAGGGGGGGACAAAGGGGTCACTTGTCCCGGGCCCAAGGAGAGAAGGGGCCCAGAATTGGATCCTCATTACATTGTATGTATTGGGTTTGGGGCCCTTTCAGATGTCTTTGTCCCGGGCCCAGCCAAAGCTGTCAGCGGCCCAGCACACAAGCATGCACACACACAGAGACACAGACACAAACTTTTTTTATTCTGCCCAAGTTCTTGATCCTGCACAGCAGGGGGCTCCTGTGCTGCCGGTGGCCAAAGGATGTCCTTGTCTTGGACAACTCAAACACACACACGCGCGCGCACACACACACACACATACACGCGCACGCACACACACACACACATACACGCGCACGCACACACACACACACACACGTGCGCGTACGCGCGCACACACACACACGTCTCCAAATAAATGGTGGTCCAAGTCGATTACACAAGCCGAGATCAACAACTGTCTATGTCTTTACCCCCACTCCCTTTCTTTCCTTGTGTCTTTCTTCCTTTCTTTCTTTCTTTTTTCTCTTTCTTTCTGTACTTCTCTCTTTCTTTCTTTCTTTCTTTCTTTCTTTCTTTCTTTCTTTTTTTCTTTCTTTGTATGTGTCTTCCTTTCTTTCTTTCTTTCTTTCTTTCTTTCTTTCTTTCTCTTTCTTTCTTTCCTTCTTTCCTTGTTTCTTTCTCTTTCTTTCTTTCCTTCTTTGTCTTTCTGTCTTTCTTTCTTTCTTTCTTTCTTTCTTTCTTTCTCTCTTTGTGTCTTCTTTTCTTTCTTTCTTTCTTTCTTTCTTTCTTTCTTTCTTTCTTTCATCCCTCCTTCTCACTTTCCTTTCGCTGCACGCCCCCATGCCTGTTGAACTAGCAGCGGGAAGCTAATCACTGTTGGAGGTGGAGCAGACAGACCGAGCCTGGGGTCTGTGTGTGTGTGTGTGTGTGTGTGTGTGTGTGTGTGTGTGTGTGTGTGTGTGTGTGTGTGTGTGTGTGTGTGTGTGTGTGTGTGTGTGTGTGTGTGTGTGTGGGTTTGTTAAAGACAGACACAGGTGTGTGTGTGTGCGTGTGTGTGTGTGTGTGTGTGTGTGTGTGTGTGTGTGTGTGTGTGTGTGTGTGTGTGTGTGTGTGTGTGTGTGTGTGTGTGTGTGTGTGTGTGTGTGTGTTTGTGTGTGTGTGTGTGTGTAAGGAGGATGTTCTTTCTCTGAGGCTTGGGGTAATTTGTGCCACACTCCACAAAGGGCCTCCCTCTGTGGCAGGGCACAGGCCCTTATACACCTGTGGGCAGCACACACACACACACACACACACACACACACACACACACACACACACACACACACACACACACACACACACACACACACGCACACACACACACACACACACACACACACACACCTGTGTCTGTCTTTAACAAACCCACACACGCACACCCACACCCACACCCACACCCACACACACACACACACACACACACACACACACACACACACACACACACACACACACACACACACACACACACACACACACACACACACACACACCTGTGGGCAGCCAGGCAGGAAGGACCATGAAAGTTTATGGAGACATTTCGTGGAAAGACTGCAAGATAGCACGACTGGAGTTCACAGTATGTAGCCGCACTCACAGGCATGAACACGCACGCACGCACGCACGCACGCACGCATGCACACACACACACACACACACACACACACACACACACACACACACACACACACACACACACACACACACACACACACACACACACACACACACACACACACACACACACACACACACACACACACACACAAACACACAAACACACAGAGACAACCAGAGCAACACAGCCTGAATAAAAGCCATACAAATTAGAACATGCATGGTAAAAAAAACACAGCAACTAGAACACATGCAGCATACACAGAAGGACACACCGTGGACCATATCATGTTGATACAGTGACACAGACTTTGAAGTCTGTGTCCAAAAACAGACTTTAAAGCACACACGCACAAACATACAAAACCAGAGGTTGACAGTGAAAGTGAAGTGAAATCTCAACTGAGAAACTCCAACTCCCATTGTCATTGTGACACAGCACTCCACAGCACAGAAGTGTTCACTGCACACAACAAAATTGCATTCATGCCTCACCTGTGCACAGTCACAGCCCCCAATGGTGCCCGAAAGGGAGCAGTGCGGCGGCATGGATGGTACCATGCTCAGGGTACCTCAGTCATCGAGCAGGATGGGGGAGAGCACGGGTTAATTGTTAGGCTATCAGCAGACACTCAGCCATTACTATAACAAACACATTTATAATTCCTAAAGTTTTATAATTTCTACAGAATTGCTACAATAATTTTGAAATTATTTCTCACAGCAACGATTACTGTAAGTGAATTGCCAAAATGATGATAACAAATGAATAAACAACACAACTATCGTACCCCTGCAGAAATGCACATAAAGCATTTCCCCACAAACAACAATTACTTTGGTGGCCAAAATAATAATAAATAAATAAATAAATAAAACGAAATCAACCAACTTGCATTTATCCTTGCAGAAATTGAAATGTCCATCAATATGTGCAGTGCAGTTCACAGAGTAAGATATGAAGTATGGATTTGGTTAAGTTCAGCAGGGCCCGTTATGGAGCTCCAATAAGCCGCAGTTCAGTTCAAGAGGTGCAGCGCAGTGCAGGGCTGGATTAACGCACAGGCTAGATATGGCTACAGCCCAGGGCCCCCCATCTATCAGGGGGCCCCTGATTGGCCAAAAGTGAAAAAAATGCATGATTTGCAAGTTGGTAGACATGTTATCCTTAATACCTAGCTTGTAATTATGACACTGTCACTGTCAAATTTGTCGCAATATTTTCCTTCTGGGGGCCCCACAGCAACCTGTAGCCTAGGGGCCCCAGGCCATCTTAATCCGGCCCTCAGCACAGTGCAGGAGATACAAGAGCTTCATATTGACCAGCACTCCCCTCTGCAGTCAATGCCTCTTCTTACTGTCAATGCACAACACCCATCATCCCTACCTACGGAGGAGGGAGAGAGGGAGGGAGGAAGAGAGAGAGAGAGAGAGAGAGAGAGAGAGAGAGAGAGAGAGAGAGAGAGAGAGAGAGAGAGAGAGCTGAGAGAGTGGGGTTAAATGAATAGAGAGAGAGAAGTAGGGAGGGAAGAAGAGAGAGATAGAGAGAAAAAGAACTGAGGGAGGAAGCATGAAGCAAGGGAGAGATGGAGAGAGTGGGGGGTGGGGGGATGTAAAGAAAGACAGACAGAGAAGCAGGGAGGGGAGAAGAGAGAGAGTGAGACACCACAATGCCAATATTCCCTACGTAGACTACAGTAGAGAGAGAGAGAGAGAGAGAGAGAGAGAGAGAGAGAGAGAGAGAGAGAGAGAGAGAGAGAGAGAGAGAGAGAGAGAGAAAGAGAGAGAGAGAGAACACAAATCCGATCATACCTATGCACAAAGAGAGGGGGAGGTAAATAGAAAGATCTAAAGAGGGAGAGAAAAAAGAAAGAGAAGCGGCAGGGGGGGGGGCAGAATTGGATAAAGGGAGGGAGACAGAGAGGAGGGGAAAGAGGAAGGGGAAGGGGGTGAAGAAGGAGAGAGGAAGAAAGAAAGACAGAGACAGACAATGCTCATTTAAAATGTATTGAAACTACTGACAGTCTCTCAGAAAACGATGAGGAAGAGACAAAACGACCAAATAGGCTTTACGGATTACCAAATCATATTGTAAAACATTTATACTGCAACAAGAAATACGAACAAGTGCAGACACACACACACACACACACACACACACACACACACACACACACACACACACACACACACACACACACACACACACACACACACACACACACACACTGCACAAGGGGAGAGAGAGAGAGAAATGATTATGATTATACAATCATATTATTGTAAAACATTTATCCTGCAACAAAAAGCATATTTCAATTCCGGCCGAAGACGTTTTCTTTGCACCCGGCGTGCGACGCTGCCACTGTAATTATTTCCTCCTTCAGCCCCAGAATCACTTTACGACTTTACGGATTTGCATAAAATTGGTGTCATACAAAGCCTGGCTTAGCAACTCCAAAATGAAGCCCCTCTCTCTGTCTCTCTTTCTCTCAATCCAGTGCTATTTCCATTACCAGTATGAGTTTGTATGGTGGGGGATAACAGACACAAGGAATGGGGCAAACAAAGCTTTTTCTTGAGCGTTTGGATGGAAAATAGAAAAAGACAGACAGAGAGAGATTTTCGGAGAAAGAAGGAAAAAGAGACAGCGCCACACAGTCTGTAAAGAAAAGAGGGGTTTATGGGGTAGACACACGCACTGTGTATGTGTAAGACACACTTATTACCACATAAAAACCTGCTTACGCCTGTAAGTCCATGTTATTAATTCACATGCTGAGTACATTGCCTTGAGCATTTGGTTGGAAATAGAAAAGACAGCGCTTGGGAGAAAGAAAGAAAGAAAGAAAGAAAGAAAGAAAGAAAGAAAGAAAGAAAGAAAGAAAGAAAGAAAGAAAGAAAGAAAAAGGGTACAGTGTGATAATGGTGAGACACTGTATGTAAGACACACTTACTACAAAAACATGATTACGTAAATACATATCACTAATTCTAATGCTGAGCACGTTCCCTTGTTAAGCACATAATCTTAATGTTAGCTTGTTGACTTTTTGACACCAATGAAGGAGTCTCACCACAGTATATTACTGTGTATTTGAAACAACTGATGCATTTGCTATTGCAGAAATGGAAGACTTATAAACAGCTATAGGATTTAACTGCTGTGAAAAGACGCAGGAGAATGGCATGCATGCTATATTTGTAAATGTTTAGCCTGAAATGACTTGGCTTTCCAAATAAATAATTCATATTTTCAGTGATTGAGCGGATTGGCTTGAAGTATATAAGGCCCTATGCATGCAGTCTCATAAAATAAATGCCAAGACAAATTTAGCTCAGTGTTTAACAATAGCTTTAAAATGTCTCTAGTCATTTAGCATCAGCCCACTCAATACAGAGCTCCTCCCGTTTTGGTCACAATATATTGCAGTGTGTGTGTGATGACCCGGGTTGCCAGATGAGGCTGATGATTTCCAGCCCAAAATATGCTCAAAACCCGCCTAGAACCACAAAATCCCGCCCAATTCTATTGATTTCTATGGCAAACATTGGGTGGGTTTTTCTGCTAAATGCCATTTTTACCTGCACACAGCCATCCTAAGCAGCCCAATTGGGCGGGAAACAGCCCAATCTGGCAACACTGGTGATGACTGGGGTACTGAAACACTGTGGTTTAGGTCGTAGGCATCAAATACAATCACAGCTAAGCACCACTGATGGGGTTTGACGGCTGGAAAGGCAGGTCCCTAAACAGCAGCACCTAGTGGTCTGAAGAGGTAACAGCCCCGAGCAGCCAGGTAGTGTTCTCTGCCAAATGTGCAGTGCTGCCCTCAGCCAACACTCAAATATGAGTTTTTTTCTGCATGCCATTGTGGTGGAGGTGCGGTCTCACACCACATTGAGCTTAACACTTGTTAACTAAACGTGTTGCCGTATTAACTCTCTGATGTGCATGGAAGAAATGAAAGGGTGTAGCCCTATTGTCAGAATTGAGAGTAAAGGATCATTATGGTCTACCATGTTCTCTGTGCAGCATAGCACAGCCCCCCCCCCTCTTTACATATACAAAGAGGCTCAGACTGACTGACACACACAGAGACAGACACGCACATGTGCGTGCACCCACATACCTCACACACCCACGTGGAGTCTTTAATTGTGTTTAATCTATTGCTTCCTCCCTTAGCATCATGCAGGGCTGAGCCCTATCCTGTCGTGTAGACTAGTCTTCCTGGAAGAGTACTGGAAAGCTGTGGGTGTCATCCAGATTAGGGAGCTGCTGCTTGGGACGTTTGCCATCCATGCCAGTTCAGTTCGCCGAAAGCTGTCTGCACACATGGCCCATCCACCCCTACACATCATTACATTACATTGCATTTGGCAGACGCTTTATAGCCAAAGCGACTTTCAAAAGAGGACATATTCAAGCCAACATCACAAGCAAATACAATGTGCACAGGAGATATACAGAACAACAAGTGCAGTTGCAGAGGGGTTAGGTTTTTTTTTTTTTTTAATTAATTAAAGAGTAAATAACGAGTAGGAGTTACATCATCTACATCATTGGCCCAAGACGTTTATCCTGTCTCTTCTTAAATTAAAGTGTTGCCCCCCCCCACACACACACACCCACTCGCCTTCTCCATCCTCCATGTTATAAGAAAAAGCTTGACCACCTTCACGTCATCCTCGTCTTTCGCCTCCTCTTACTCCTCCTGATCTTCTTCCTCTTCCTCCTCATCGTCATCATCAACGTCATTATCCTCTTCCTTCTCTCCCTCTTCTTCCTCTTTCAACTCCTCCTGCTTCTCTCCATCTTCTTCCTCCTCCTCCTCCTCCTCCTTTTCATCATCATCCTCTTCCTCCTCCTCTTTCTACTTCTCCTCCTCCTTTTCATCATCATCCACTTCCTCCTCCTCTTTCTACTTCTCCTCCTCATCCTTCCTCTACCTCTTCTTCCTCCTCTCATTCCTCCTCCTCTTCCTTTTCATCATCATCCACTTCCTCCTCCTCCTATTTCTACTTCTCCTCCTCCGCCTCTCCATCCCCCCTTCTTCTTTCTACCTCTCATGCTCCTCCTTCTTTCCGCCTCCTTCCTCCTCCTCTTCTCCTTCTCCACCTCCTCATCCTCCTCCCCCTCTTCCTCTTCCCCCTCTTCCTCCTCCTCCTCTTCCTCTTCCTCTGCCTCTCCTTCCTCCTCCTCCTCTCCTTCTCATTCCTCTCCTTCCTCCTCCTCTCCTTCCTCCTCCTCTCCTTCCTCCTCCTCTCCTCCTCCCTCTTCCTCCTCCCCCTCTTCCTTATCATCCTCCTCCCCCTCTTCCTCTTCATCCTCATCTTCCTCTTCCTCCTCCTCCTCTCCTTCCTCTCCTTCCTCCTCCTTCCTCCTCCTCCTCCTCCTCCTCCGCTAACTAGCGTGTCGCCCCTGATTGGTTCAGGAGATGGCTATCTGCGATCAGACGCTCCGCTGGCTAATCACCACAGCAGACGATGAGTCTAATTGGCCGCTTGTTAAGCAATTTGGAGGCCAAAGTAGTTTTATTGATGCTGGATAAACAAGAGAGGAGGAAGGCGAACTGAACGCTGCGTAGGAGGAGATTCTGGGAATTACTGCACACACACACACACACACACACACACACACACACACACACACACACACACACACACACACACACACACACACACACACACACACACACACACAGCTACACACACACACACACACACACACACACACACACACACACACACACACACACACACACACACACACACACACACACACACACACACACACACACACACACACCAGCCCAATGCATCGTGGGATATGCATGGCAACAGATTAACAAGTCTTTACTGTTCAGCCAATAAGCTTAAAGCTTAAAGGTAATTGGAAATTGTCTGTGTAACTGAGAGAAGAACTCTTGGTGGCTGAAGTGGTGATTTAAATCCAATTGTTTGAAAGAGAACCTACTGTAGTTTGGCTCCGGGAGTCCATCACTGGTGAAAAAATAACGAGGCCTTTGCAAATGCGTTGAAAGACACGTTTAAAAATGACTGTTAATGCTGTTTAAAGGGACACTGTGCAGGAAATGGTCAAAAAAAGGTACTGCAACTATGTTGCTTATTGAAACTGGGCTGCCTATTGCCAAATTTGATCTTAACATGAAAGTTTACGAAGTAATAAACAAATATTTTCTAGTATGGTCCAAGTAGAGTCATTTTTGCAGCTAAAAATGGCTATTTTTGGAAATTCAAAATGGCAGACCATGGAGAAGATCCCCCTTTTCATGTATGAAAAGTGAAATTTTTCCAGTCATAATGAATACTTAGAATTTGATGGTGGTGGTAAGTATTCATGAAAAAGGTAACATTAGTGAATGGGAAGCATGAATTCTGGAAATAAACAACTAAAAATCTCACACAGTGTCCCTTTAAGTACTATCATATTATGAAAATATTATATAATCCCCTGCTGGGTTACCGTTCTTCTCTGCTCTATGTTCCAAAGGAAATCAAACTCTATTCTTAAGAAATTAGAATTCTCTATTCTTAAATTATAAAATAAAGAAATCAATTCTCAATTTGCATTTGTAACAACGATCGCTATTAAGTTAGCCCTTTTATGAACCAGTTATTACGTATTCTCACCCTAAATTATACAATAACGTAGCCTAGATATCCATTCAATTTACATTTGTAACATGGATTGTTACTGAATTAAGACCATTCATGAAACACTTATTTTCTATACGTATATCAGCTGTATTACAAAGCAGGATAGGCTATATAGATCAAAAATTCTCTATTGCAAGCCGTCTCTATTGCAAAAAAAACCCGGTATACTTTAGGCCACTGTATGTGTGCATATGTAATGGGTTGGGTGTTTACCCTCTTCATTTAAATCAGGCGGATATTAGAATACCTCTAAATAGCCATGATTTCCCCTCTATGCATTACTATTCAGTGGATCCAATGAGTGGCTATAAAACTGCCTGATCAAAAATGACAAGTTTCTGTGGAAGAGGGAAATTGGGGTTGAGAGGGAGAGCGCTTAAACACACACACACACACACACCTCACCTCACCTCCACCTTTGATGGACTGAATCGGCTAAAGATGTTTCCCTCTGTGTGCGTGTGCATGTGAGTGTGCGTGTGCCTGCATGCATGCGTACGTGCGTGCATCCGTACGTGCGTGCCTGCAGCGTGCGTGTGTGCGTGAGTCCGCACATTGGTTATGATAGGCGTTTCAGTTGAGTGCCCTGCCGTGCTGTGTATTTGCATGCCCTGATAGGGGCCCTAAGTGATGGAGAGGAG
>NC_085875.1:15790381-15802881 GCF_034702125.1 Engraulis encrasicolus
AGAGAGAGAGAGAGAGAGAGAGAGAGAGAAAGAGAGAGAGAGAGAGAGAGAGCAAAAAGAGCCAGCTAACTAAAATAAGGTATAGAGGTAGGACAGTGAAAAGACTGTGACAATGAGAAAAAGAGAATAAGGAGAGCTCAGGAGCTAGGAGTCA
The DNA here is from genome assembly GCF_034702125.1 of Engraulis encrasicolus. NCBI lineage: Eukaryota > Metazoa > Chordata > Actinopteri > Clupeiformes > Engraulidae > Engraulis > Engraulis encrasicolus. The sequence goes on from NC_085875.1 coordinate 15,790,536, forward strand.
GTGGCCTGCGTTTCTGACCATTTATCAAGTAGTGGCTGCCAGGTTTTAGAGAATGCTCTTTCCCTGCCTGTGTTGCTGTAGTGCAACCGTTCTAAATGCAACACACTACCCAAATCTCTAAGCCATTGTTGGAACTGAGGAGAGGCTTCTGATTTCCAATGTTGAAGAATGAGACGTTTAGCCAAGAGAGTGCAGAGGGAGATAGCTTGTCCTATATAGCCACTTATGTTGACATTGTGTATTCTCTACACAGCCAAAAAATTGCAAGGAGTGGGTCAGGCACAATAGTTTTTGTGGAACGCTTTTGAGATGTAGTCAAATATGAGAGTCCAAAAGAGAGACAAGTTTAGGACATGCCCAGAGAACTGGTGCGTCAGGGTACCTGTTTGTTGTTTACATTTGTCGCATAGGGGAGATGTGTTAGGGTAAATACTGTGCAGCCTGGCCTTGGAGAAGTGAAGCCTGTGGACCACTTTAAACTGTAACAAAGAGTGTCTGGAGTTTACTGAAGTACCGTGGATCATATCATATCAAGTACACCCTCCATACTGATGGGCACAGCTCCATACCAAGTTCTTGTTCCCAGCTGTTTTTAACCTTATCAGTGTTCACTTTCTGATGAGCCCCCAATATACCATACAAAATAGAGACTGTGCCTCTGTTGCCTGGAGTAAGCCGTTATAATGCTGTCCAGTGTTGTATGTTATGGGCTTTTGTTCATACTGTGGTATATGTGTTCTGATAAAATTTCTGATTTGCAGGAACCTGAAAAAGTGTGAGGCTGGCAGATCAAACACCTGTTGGAGATGTTGAAATGAAACTAGACACCCTTGAGAGTATAGGTCTTGTATGCAGAGTATATTATTGGTCCTCCATTTAGAAAATACTGGATCCATTAAGGCTGGAGTGAATGCATGATTATGACATATTGGACTGTCTAAGTAAACTTTAGGCAAATCAAGAAAATGTTGGATCTGTTTCCAAACTTTAAGGGATTGAATAATAATGGGACTTTTAATGTAGGAAGGTATTTTAACTTTAGGAGGGTTATTAAGGAGGGCAGGGAGGGAAGTGGGCCCACATGAAAGTACTTCCATCTGAAGCCACGAGGGGGCATCCTCTTGATTGCTATGGGTCTCTGGAAGGGCGCTACGCCAATGCAGTAAAACATTCAGGTTAGCCGCCCAATAGTAAAATTTAAAATGGGGCAAGCTGAAGCCTCCTTCCGGCTTTGGTTTCTCTAAATGTCTTTTAGAAATTCTAGGTAATTTATTGTTCCAAATGAAGGAAGATATGATTGAGTCAAGTTTTTTAAAGAAGTAGAGGGGAATAAACACAGGGAGATTTTGAAAAATGTAAAGAAATCGGGGAAGGACAACCATTTTTTTATGGCATTGATGCGACCTACCATGGAGATAGGCAATGTGTTCCAAAATTGGATATTCTGTTTGAATTGCTGAAGTTTGGATTCCCAGTTACTGGAGAGGAGCTTTTGTTTATATCACGTGTTACTATGATGCCAAGGGATTTGAATTTGTCAGTTGCAATTTTAAAAGCTGTTGCCACTAAGGAAGTTATGNTCTGCTTTATTAGATATGGGCATTAGTTCACTCTTGTTCCAGTTAATTTTATATCCTGAGAAGCTACCAAATGTAATCGATGAGCTGAAGCAGGGGGGAATAGAGGAATTTAGGATGAGAGATGAATAAAGTAATGTCATCCGCAAACAGTGATATCTTATTTCTTCACCCCTAAAATGTCAATTGGGGCTATCTCCTGTTTTGCTCTTATTTGGCTGGCTAGAGCCTCTAGCGCTAGGTTAAAAAAGGTATGGTGAGCAAGAGCAGCCTTGACGTACACCTCTATGGAGGGGAAACGTTTCTGAGATGTCACCGTTTTGTGATTATGGAAGCCCGATGATGAGCATAAATAATCTCAATCCATCTAATGAATTCGGGGCCAAAATTAAAGTACTTCAAGGTGGTGAACATGTACTCTCTTTCCAAATAATCAAAAGCCTTCTCAGCGTCCAACGCTATGACCACAGATTCCTCTTTCTGCTTACTATAAATGATATTGAATAAACGGCGCAGGTTAAAATATATCTGTCTACCTGGTACAAATCCAGTCTGATCTGGATGTATGAGACTAGCGATATGTTTACGAAGTCGATTTGCTAACACCTTACTGAGAATTTTTGTTTCCATTTGAAGGAGAGATATTGGGCGGTATGACGCCATGTCCAGAGGTCCCTGTCTTTTTAGGAATGAGAGTAATGTTCGCATTATACAGTGAAGGTGGCAGTACTGCTGTCTCTTTTGAGTGGGCAAACATGCGCAGCAACAAAGGGGTCAAGCTGGATGAGTATTTTTTGTAGATTTCAATGGTAAACCCATCTGGGCCTGGGGCTTTGTTATTTGGGAATTGAGATATAGCAGATTTGATTTCCTCCGTGGTAATGGGTGCTTCAATTGATTCGCAGGCCTCATCATCAAGTTTAGGGAGCTGGCTCTTCTCTAGGAACTCATTCATCTTCTGTAGGTCAGAGGACCCAACTTTAGACTGATACAGTTCTTCATAAAATGAAGCAAATGCTTTGTTTATTTTTTGTGGATCCGTTATTAGTTTGCCCTTTTTATCGTTTATTTTGTGTATTGCACGGGTAGCCTGAGTGTGTCGCAATTGCCTCGCTAGAAGCCTATGGGGCTTGTCACCAAGTTCAAAGTAGTTTTGTTGTGTTCTTGCAAGTAATGCGCGAACTCTTTGAGAGAGGATGGTGTTATATTCATATTTTAATCTAGTAATCTTTTCAAGTGTACTTTCTTTGGGAGGTAGTCTTATAGAGGCCTTCCTGAATAGAAAGATCCTTAAGTAAATCTTCCAGTCTCATCGCTTCAGCTCTTTTTTGCCTTGACACATAGGCTATGATGTGACCCCTGATTACTGCCTTAAGTGCTTCCCATAAGGTTTTGTCATTTACATCTCCTGTGTCATTTTCAACGATAAAGAGTGAGATCTGATTTTGGAGAAAGTCAGTGAATTGCTTATCCTTCAGTAAGGTAGCGTCAAAACGCCACTGTCTACGAGTAGCTCTTACAGAGCCTACTTTTAGTACCATGGATATGGGCGCATGGTCTGAAATCACTATAGGATGATAGGTTGCTGAAACAGCAGCTGATAATAACTTAGAGTCCACTAAAAAATAATCAATGCGTGAATATACTTTATGTACTGAGGAGAAAAAGGAATAGTCTCTTACAGTTGGATGAGTGAGACGCCATATATCGACTAAGTTAAGGTTTTCCATCAAAGTATTAAGTCGGATACATGAATTAGATTTTTGAAGGGACTTGGAGAACTGTTTGTCTAACAAGGGGTCTAGAACGGAATTGTAGTCCCCTCCCACTAAAACACTCGTGTTTATGTAATCAGGAACCATATTAAAAACCTTTTGAAAAAAATCGGGATTGTCAAAATTAGGTGCATAGAGGTTTACTAGTGTAATCGGAACCGAGTTTAAAGTTCCCACTACAATTACAAATCTACCATTGGGATCAGATATTACTGAAGACTTAATAAAGGGGATGTTTTTCCTGATTAAGATTGCTACCCCCCTTGCTTTGGTAGAGAAGTTTGCTTCATATAGTTGATCTACCCAGCCTACCTTAAGTTTCCCTTTAGAAGTATGCTTAATGTGTGTTTCCTGAAGAAATATTATATCCGCACCAAGTGACTTCAGATGAGAAAATACCTTCGCTCGTTTTACAACATGACCAAGGCCCTTGACATTCCAACTAACAAAGTTGTAACCCCCACTGTGCACCTGAGCTGCATTCTTATCATGTGTCACTCTATTAATCTATTTTTATAAAGTAAAATAAACACTGTCTGTAGGAAAATTATATGTTGCTGCTGGCATAGAAAGAGAGAGAGAAAAGAAAACATAAAAATCAGTTGCCCCCACAAGTCCCTAGTTTGAAGACTGCCCAGACGGCAGCTACCACCACTAAAAGGCATTTCCAAGACTCACCTGTCCTGCACTCGCAGCCCACCTGGCTTGATAATAAGTGCCCCACAACATAATGGTACTATTTAACAAGTAAAACAGCAAACAACTGGCCTATCAAGAACATAATTGCCATCAAACATATTTAGGAGACCTGCCCAGTAAACAAGAGTGACTCTTTCCCTTGTAAAAGTAAATAAATAAAAGTTTTTTTTTTTTTTTTTTAAATGAATAATAATAATAATAATAAAAAAAATTAAAGACGCTGAAGGGGGTTGAGTGGGAAGAGGATGACTAGGCAGGCCAAGGGATAGTACAAGTTTTACAAATTAAAATGACAATTTAGTGAAAATTAAACAAACAAATGAAGAAACACATTTAGTGTTTATGAGTTTGAGATACACAGTCTCTTTGTAGCTTACTAAGAATGCTTGGTTAAAGTCTACTGGAATTCACGGAGAGGAAGAAAGGAAAATAGTCTCGCCTACTAGTCAGCAAGAATGCCTGGCTCGAGAAGTCACGCAAATGTTTGAAATACAAACTCAATATTAGCCATTTTAAGGTCCATAACAGTTCGCAAGCCACGTGAATGTGGACAAAGGATATTTATGCTGTGTCCTCCTCAACGTTGTTTTGACTGGGGTTGAACGGCTGTGCCCGCCGATGCTTTGACACAAGGTCCTCTGCTTCCTTGACCGAGTAGAGGCGCGTTCTGTCGGCGTTTTTATCTAGAGTGACAAACAGCTTGGCTGGATATAGGAGGGAAGGTTTGAGATTAAGGTTGTACAGGTCCTTCATTACGTCTCGGTATTCGGATCGCATATCCAAGACTTCAGGGCTGTAGTCTTCAAAGATCTGGATTGGGGTGCCTCGGTACTGAAGTGTGCCTCGAAGAGAGCGGGCTTCGCGTACCACCAGGTCGCGCGTCTGGAATTTGTGGAAACACATCACAACGGAACGCGGCTTATCCCTGGTGCCTTGCTTAAGCGCGCGATGTGCGCGGTCCAGCTCAGGTGCCGATGTGAGAACCTTTTCCCCCAATACCTCCACCAGAAGTTCTGCAAAAAAGTCAGTTGGGCGAGAGCCGCTTTCAATCGCCTCGGGCAATCCAAAGATACGAATGTTATTCCGTCTGCTTCGTCCTTCCAAGTCCAGAACTTTTGCTTGTAGCTTAGCAATTGCCTCAGCCATGGATATGCAGCTAGCTTCAAGTGCCCTAATTTGGTCGCTGGCTTCGTTGGCATGGTTCTCCAGAGAAATTACCCGCTTGTCGTGGTCGTCAACCTTCGCTTGAATTGTGTCCAGTTTAGATTCCAATGATGAAATGGCTGATTTAAAGTCCGTCGAAATGGCTGCTCGCAGTTCCTCGTGCATTGCCGCTATGGCTTCCATGTTCACTTGGTTGACGGCCGTACTCTCTTTGTCTTCGTCCTTTTTAGTATCCTTTGCCGATCGTGTGACCCTCTTGTCATCCATCGATGTTGTTATTGATTAGATGTTGCTGTTTCTTAATGTTTTCGTTGCGTATGGGGACTAAATTTAGTATTAATTTAAAGAATGGTGGGAGCGTGGAAAAAACGTGTCTACCCCATGCTCGCGCAGCCGGAAGTCCCCATGCCCATGTTAACAGGTTGTTTTTCTCGCAATAGTTTACACACATTGTTCACACTTACGTAGGGTGTTTTTCTCAAACCTCTGCTGACAGATTCAGCTTGTGCACACACAGAATGCGAAACAGATTCCCACTCCCCCGAAATGAAATAGCTTTTGAAACTGTGTATGTTGATTTGAAATAGTTGTAAAGTATATTATTTAGTTCAGGGTTTTGCTAGCTTGAAATATATTCGTATTTCTTAACTACAATACAAGTATTTCACAACTGGCACATGCAGCTACTTTATGCATCATTTTTTCACAATTGCATAATACTGCAAAATCTATGTATAACAACAAGTAGGGCTGGATTAAGATGACCTGGGGCCCCTAGACTACAGATTGCGATATACCCCCCGCAGGAACAAAAATGACAAGATGACATAAACTGTGTAATATTTTTGAGTTATTAGTTACATCTGTGAACTTTAAATGTATTTATACTACAAACTATATCTGAAAAAAGCAAAAAAAGGGTTTATTTGCAAAACGGTGTATCCACCATTTTTGATTTTGCATTTTATTATTGAAAACGACTGTTCAGAAGTCCTATCACCCATGTGTGAATTATTGCCATTCAAATGTTTTGAGAACATACTTTTTCAACCTATATCAAATTTAATTTTGCCAATGCAATGGAATGTCCAATACAAAATGGAGATACACCGTTTTGCAATTAAACTCTTCAAATGTAATATGCAATATGATGTGGAAGCAACATATACACACATGCACATGCACATGCATACACACACACGCACTCACACATACATTATTTATAAAAAAGAGACATGAATATAATTACAAATATAAAATCACACACACACACACACACACACACACACACACACACACACACACACACACACACACACACACACACACACACACGCACATAAATACACTTGGGCAGGGAGAGAGAGAGAGAGAGAGAGAGAGAGAGAGAGAGAGAGAGAGAGAGAGAGAGAGAGAGAGAGAGAGAGAGAGAAAGGGGAAGTTGATGCATACATGCTGACCACTTTAATCCCATCATGTACTCAGGCTCTGATGTCCTAAGAGCGCGCGCACACACACACACACACACACACACACACACACACACACACACACACACACACACACACACACACACACACACACACACACACACACACACACACACACACACACACACACACACACACAATGGCAGCCAGGCGAGGGAGGGAGAGACTCTATTTATTCTACGGCAGCGCCCGTCTCCGAGAGCCAAACACCCTGACCTCTCCTGCCCTCCACTCCATCCACTCTATCCATCCCTCGCCTCCTCCACTCTCCCTCGCTTCCTCCCCTCTCCCTCCACTCTCCCTCGCCTCCTCCTCCACTGTGTCCCTCGCCTCCTCCACTCTCCTCCACTCTCCCTCACCTCCTCCACTCCTCCCCTCCACTCTCCTCCACTGTGTCCCTCGCCTCCTCCACTCTCCCTCCACTCTCCCTCTCCTCCTCCACTCCCCTCCACTCTCCCTCGCCTCCTCCACTCTCCCTCTCCTCCTCCTCTCCTCTGCCTCACCTCCTCCACTGTGTCCCTCGCCTCCTCCACTCCCCTCCACTCTCCCTATCCTCCTCCTCCACTGTGTCCCTCGCCTCCTCCACTCCCCTCCACTCTCCCTCGCCTCCTCCACTCTCCCTCGCCTCCTCCACTCCCCTCCACTCTCCCTCGCCTCCTCCACTGTGTCCCTTGCTTCTTTAACCTCCCTCGCCTCTTCCACTGTGTCACTCGCTTTCTTTCACCCTCCTCTCCATCTCTTTCTCTTCTCTCCACGCACGCTCCACCTTGTTCTCTACATTGCTTTCTCTACTCTCTCTCTCCCCCCCCAACACCACTCTATCCCTGGCTTCCTCCTCTCTCCTCTCCTCATCCCTCTCTCCAGTGCTCTCTCCACTCAGGCTGGCATCATGTTAAGGCGTATGTATCTCACGTTCAGGGCCGGAATAAGATTGCCTGGGGCCCCTAGGCTACAGGTTGCTGTGGGGCCCCCCAGAAGGCAAATTTCACCACAAATTTGCATAGATAGTGTCATAATTACGAGATAGAGATCGAAGATAACATGTATACCAACTGTATTGAATACAAACTATATTTTTTTCAATATTGCATCTAGTCACAATTCTGCAATTTTTCACTTTTGGCCAATCAGGGGGCCCCCTGGAAGGTGGGGCCCCTAGGCTGTAGCCATATCTAGCCTGTGCATTAATCCGGCCCTGCTCATGTTAGTGTATTCCATGTTGTTGTGCGATGCCTTTTCAAAGATAAGTTGTGCTCCTCAAACACAGCAGTAAAGCACTTTTATGCACTTTTGTCTCGTGACAAGGTTTGCACAGATTTTCTGTTGCCTCTGCGAATTTATGACCCTGACCAAAACCATACCTAACCCTAACTAATCAGTAAAGCAACGTTTCTGACGCTTAACGTTTGCCAGGAACAGCGAAATAACAAAGGGATTGGTGAATTTGTTGCTAAATTGTTCCCAGGGACCAAAACCATCCCTCCACGTTATGGAGCTACGCGTTAACATAATGGCGTAGTGCAGTGTTTCTCAACCTTTTTTAGGCTAGGCACCCTTTCAAATCATGACAAATTTCAAGGCACCCCAAACCAACAAGCCTTAAAATGGCATCGCATCCGATACCACACAAGCTTAGAAAAGTAACACATTTGGAGACGTCATACAACCTACGTTTGAAGTTGCAACTGACTGGGGCGACCTATATTTACTTAATGTGCGTAAATGGCAGATTAAAGATTCCACACACTAGCATTAACTTATCAACTTAGACAAATATGTATTATATTACACAATTTATTATCAACCACGTTTCTGCGGCACCCCTGAGGGGGTCCCCCGGCACCCCTGTTGAGAAAAGCTGGCGTAGTGCACAAACCCGATAGCCAGTTCAAATCGGCCTGCTATCTTACGTGCTCGTCATGATGCCATGTTGCTCCACTCTATACCTGGCTATCACAGCCCTCCTCTCCATCCATTTTATCCCTTGCTTCCTCCACTCACCCTCTTTCCATCCCTCTCTCCATCCCTCTCTCCATCCCTCTCTCCACTATTTAGGCTTCCTCACCCCTCTCTCCACTCCATGCCTTCCTTTCACCTCTCTTCTTTCACTACATCCGTCTCTCCACCTCTTTCTCCCCTCTTGCCTCTCTTCTCTCCACTGTATCCCCTGCTTTTCTCTTTCTCCACTCCATCTCCCTCTCTCTCTCTCTCTGATGTCCCTTCTCCTTCTTGCCATCACTCCATCCTTTTTTTCTCTATTCTTCCTCTTTTTTTCTTTTCAATCTCTCCCCTGTCCTTTCATCGTTTCTGTTTTTTTTCTAAAGTATCAATCTATCCATTCTTTCCATTCTTTCCATTCTTTTCATTCTCTCTCTCTCTCTCTCTCTCTCTCTCTCTCTCTCTCTCTCTCTCTCTCTCTCTCTCTCTCTCTCTCTCTCTCTCTCTCTCTCTCCCCGTCTCCCTGAGAGAAAGCATGTAATTCTGCTTCCATTAAGGAGAATATGCAGCCGGCCCACACGGGGGAGAGGAGAGGCCAAGGGTTCAACTCCACTGCATTGAGTACGTAAAGACCCCCTCGCACTGCTCATTGCAGGGCACACACACCCACACACACACACGCACACACACGCACACACACACACACACACACACACACACACACACACACACACACACACACACGCACACACACACACACACACACACACACACACACAAGCTCATTCCAGCGAGCGCAGGGGTGCGGAAACGCTGCCTCCAGGTAGGGTTAAACACCTTCACCTATACCTATTTGACGGGGCCACCATACACTATGCACTCAGCTAAATAAAGTCTGTTTAAAATAGGGGTGGGCGGAGAGGGGGGGGCTGAGTGCCAGCGTCTGCACCAACCAACCCACCAATGGAGATACTCTATGATTAAAGACAAAGGACTGCAGTGTGTGTGTGTGTGTGTGTGTGTGTGTGTGTGTGTGTGTGTTTGTGTGTGTGTGTGTGTGTGTGTGTGTGTGTGTGTGTGTGTGTGTGTGTGTGTGTGTGTGTGTGTGTGTGTGTGTGTGTGTGTGTGAGTGTGTGTGTGTGTGTGTGTGCGTGTGTGTGTGTCTGCGTGTGTGTGTGTGTGTGTGTGCGTTAGTATCTGTGTGGACTAAACGAATGAAGATCCTATGATTAAAGACAAAAGACTACAGAGGACAAGCAAGCAAGGATGAGACAAAATAAGAGTCTAATGTAAAATTAAAATGGAGAGCCGCTCATTGTTTTGCTCTGTTTTTTTTTTTCATAAAGGTTGGAGCAGGCTTCACCCAACAGTTTTTTTCTTCATTTTAAGGGTGCTGACCAAAATATTGTAAAACTGAAAATTGAAAAAAGGTTGCACCTTTTCGGTCGAAATGCGTCTGTGTGATAAAGAAACCTATGCTTGGTGCGACCTTTTTTCAATTTTCAGTTTGCTCTGTTTTGTGCCATGTCCATAGAATAATAAAAAAATGTTATCACATGTTCAAACATTCTCATCATAACCTGAATTTCAAGTCAAGTCATGTCAGCTTTTATTGTCACTTTCTTCATATGCACAAGTCATACAAGGAAAATGAAATTGCGTTTCTCTCTCTCTATACCATGCCAAGACATAGACATGCAGGACTGACATTTTACAGACTGACAAAGTGGAAGACAGGACAGGTTACAGTGATGGACTGGTAACAACAAGTGAGTAAGAATAAATGCAATGAACATTTTAACATTGAACATTGCACATGTAGTTTGTGTGATAAAGAAACCTATGCTTGGTGCGACCTTTTTTCAATTTTCAGTTTGCTCTGTTTTGTGCCATGTCCATAGTAACATGCTGTGGGACGAAGAGAATAATAAAAAAATGTATCACATGTTCAAACATTCTCATCATAACCTGAATTTCAAGTCAAGTCAGCTTTTATTGTTACTTTCTTCATATGCACAAGTCATACAAGGAAAATGAAATTACGTTTCTCTCTCTATACCTTGCCAAGACATAGACATACACAGGACTGACATTTTACAGACTGACAAAGTGGAAGACAGGATAGGTTACAGTGATGGACTGGTAACAACAAGTGAGTTAGAATAAATACAATGAACATTTTAACATTGAACATTGAACATGTAGTTTGTCTAGCTCTTTCCTGTGGGAGATGTAGGTGATAAGGGCAGCCAGGTTACAGATGACCAAATAGCTTCTTCTATTTGATAATTTACCAGAGACTAATACAATATCTCCAGTTTCTGATTTCCGACAGGAGAAACATTTACAGGGAACAAAAAAATCCTGGAGACACTGACGAAGGCAACAGCCGAAACGTTTGTCTACACTTCTGCTGCTATGTAAAAAATAAAAATAAATAAAAAGAAGAAAAGAAGAACCCGAGTGTGATCCACTTTCTCACCAACAAAAAAATCCTTGCAAAAAAATACACAACATATTCAACCGAACCAGATTTAATGTAATAAATAAAATTAAATAATAATAATAATAATAATAATAATAATAATAATAATAATAATAATAATAATAATAATAATACAGTATATACTATAATGCAAAACAATGTTAACAGTTACATGACAGATGCTAAAAATGTGTAACAAATTGTTTAAATACATTTAAATTTCTTTGCTGTTCTGCATAAAAACAAAGAAACCAAATATATATATATAGTCTACATTTAAATTCAAATGTAAGGCAACTGTTATTTCCGTTCTGTGAAGGTTGCCTGAAATGTACACAGTGACAATGGCTGTAGTACAAGAAAAAGCAGAACTACAGAAACAAAAAAAAACCCAAAAAACAATTTTATTTCAAATAAAAGGCAATGTAATGCCCTGTTGTGTGTGGCAGTCGTCTGAAATGAATATGCTACAGTGACAGTGGCCGGAGAGCAAAAAAAAGGGTGGAGGAATAAAAACACTTCTGGCAACGTGGTGGTCTTTTCTCTCTATATTTGTTCCACTTTGTTAAGCCCTCGCTATGAGCAAGATCCTCCAAATATAGGACTGTACAGTTCACATATCGCACAGAGAAGAAGATATGGCATAGACATAGACAGCGAGAAAGAGAGAGAGATAGAGAGAGAGAGAGAGAGAGAGAGAGAGAGAGAGAGAGAGAGAGAGAGAGAGAGAGAGAGAGAGAGAGAGAGAGAGAGAGAGAGAGAGAGAGAGAGAGAGAGAGAGAGAGAGAGAGAGAGAGAGAGAGAATGAGAATAAAAAAGGGCAAGTGGGGAGACGCGAGTGCGAGTGCCGATGCCAAGACTGCGTGGCCTGCGAACTTGGCTTTTGACGCGCGGGTGACAGGCTCACAAGTCGTACACGTCAATCCAGATAACGCTGAGAGACAGGACAACAGGTACACACCCGAATGCCTGCCACCCTCCCTCCCAGAGTGCCACCAGGCCCTGTGTGTGTGTGTGTGTGTGTGTGTGTGTGTGTGTGTGTGTGTGTGTGTGTGTGTGTGTGTGTGTGCGTGTGTGTGTGTGTGTGTGTGTGTGTGTGTGTGTGTGTGTGTGTGTGTGTGTGTCTGTGTGTTTCTGTGTGTTTGTGTACGTGTGTGTGTCTGTGTGCGCGCGCGCGTGTGTGTGTGTGTGTGTGTGTGTGTGTGTGTGTGTGTGTGT
>NC_085875.1:15815381-15817881 GCF_034702125.1 Engraulis encrasicolus
GACCCCTGAGCCAGACAACAAAAATGACCACCCCCCTCCATGGGTGTTGCTGATTTCCAAACATTTTGAGGGTTGTAGATGGTTGCGTTTTCTGGGCTTCCTTCCCCAAGAAAATCTGAAAATACAGTGCAATTTTAATATGAGAATAGAAATACAGAGGCCTATGTGTCAGGGGCCCGTTGGCTCTTGGATCCCTAGGCCTCTGCCTGGTAGGCCCCTGCAGTAATCTGTCGGAGCTGTTTCCACGTAGCAGGATATTTATTTTTTTCCTGGTTACATTTGTTTTGGCCTTCGGTTTCCACGTAGCAGGATATTTTTAAATGTGGATTTTTTTTTCCTGGTTACATTGGTTTTGGCCTTCTGTTTCCACGTAGCAGATACAAAGTATTTAAAATCCAGATATAAAAAAGCAGGCTTTAAAGCAGGCTATATCCAATTTAGGGGGGTGCAACACATGTGTTATCATGGAGGATTTATTTTTATCCACATGTCGCGTTTACACCTAAACTGAAAAAAAGTACCCTGCTAAAAAATATCCTGCTATGTGGAAACAGCACCTCAGTCTACTGAACTTATACACCCTTTCTCTCCAGCTGAAGTTGTTGACGCTAATATCAGAGAAAATATCTTGTTTCAACACCTGGATGACACCTAAAACTTGATCTGTGCACCTCTGCTTCCCTCCTCAGCTGAAATGTTCAGTTTATTTCCACCCCCACCGGAGAAGCTCTTATTTCTGTACCTGTGCAGGCAGCCGTGGGCCCTTTAAATCTGATCTTTAGGTAAGACTCTTTTAAAATGTGATACTCAAGTCAGCAGATTGTTCCCTCTGATCCCCATCTCACCGTCCGCCTGTTCTTACACTGTTTGCTTAACTTTAACAGAAGACAGGAAAAGGAAATGAGTCAGGCCTTCCTGCCCCCCCCTCTCAAAAAAAAAGAAAAGAAAAAAGAAGAAAGAAAGAAATACAATCAGAGTAGCTTAAGGATTTTAGAAACACGGGTGCCATTACTGAAGAAACTTTCTCTTCCTAATTTAAAAGCCTCATCCTACCAGAGAGAGAGAAAATCAATTCCACCTCTTAGTGGGACTTAGTACCTACCTAACTAGGTCTGTCTCTTGTGCCCCTAAATATGTATGATTCATCTACTTTCGGGATTCATTTTCTCACTCTGCTTTTTTTCACTCACTTTTTTCCTCAGCTCATCCTCTTTTTTCACCGCCTTCTATCAATGATTATTCCCCTGCATAGCGGAGAACCCTAATGAAGATTCAGGGCTTTTCCCCCTACCTTACTAATACCTTATCAAAGAGGAATCTCATCCCGGAAAATCAATTTTCTTTCATATTACCATGTTCTCCGGAGTAGGCGTGGCAATGGCTGATGATTCCCTCTTGGTAAGGGAGAATCAGAGGGACAAATGTACGTAACCGCCACAGGCCGCATGCTGCATGCTGACTAGCACTGGGCTGAAGCATGATGCACATGCACAGGTGCATAGACATGGCGTGGTGCTAAAGCACCTGCCCCTTTGCCCTAGTGGCCAAAAGTTCATTTTTGAACGTTTTTTGTTTGTTTGTTATATTGTACTGTGGCCCATATTGACATAATGATCTACAAATGCTTCACGATCAAAATACTGCCCCGATATAATACAGTATATGGACTCTATAGCCTATAGCAGGGATGGGCAACTGGAGACTTATCAGTGCGGCCTAAAAGATAAAACATAATTTAAAAAATAGTCACTTTTCCTTTAAACCACTTGTGAATCAATCTGTTGTAATTAGACTGTTGGTTGATAGAGAACACTCATATTCCTTCCAAAAAACAAGGGCAATCAGTTACCACCCAACTGCACTGTTAGATCTGTGCTTACGTGGCCCTCCGATAGTGATAATAGAAAAATGTGGCCCTCCTTATCACGAAAGTTGCCCACGCCTGGCCTATAATATAACGCAGAGAGAAGTTCCACATACCTCAAACCCCCCAACCCACCCAGAGAAAGGATGTCTGCATTTCAGCCCTTGTGGTGCTCACAGTCCAGACAGTAGAATGAAGAAAAACTGGGCTACTTCTCAGTGACTAGACACAGGGATGACCGGAGCACACAACATACTTTTAGAGGTTTTTTTATTTTTTTGGTGCACAAAGTGACTGACGTTTTGATGCACCTGCGTCTTCCTCAGAGTCCCCCAACCCACCCCTTCAGCACCTGCCCCCAAAATGTCTATGCATAGCACTATGCACAATGCATATGACGGAATTCGCCTTTGGCTAAGCCCCGCCCTCTTGGGCTACAGTTACTAGGTCGGACAGATAAACTTTCTATGCTGTGATATCCTACCCTGAAATAGGTTCGTGTTTTGCTTACAACCTTATTGAAAAGTTACACGAGTGAGATGGTGGCATGATTGGAGCACACAAAGTATGTTTGTTGATCTGTGCGCTTTCTAGTCTAGTGAGGATGGCGAGACCCTTCAAGCCAGACTATTCAAC
>NC_085875.1:15855381-15860381 GCF_034702125.1 Engraulis encrasicolus
TGCTAACAGGAAATTGCTTTGCTTCGCAACTGTGTCTTTGAGAAATGCACCCCAGTTCTCTACACCAGTGTTTCTCAACAGGGGTCCCGGGGCACCCTGGGGTGCCGCGGGACCCCCTCAGGCGTGCCGCGGAAACATGGCTGATAAATAAAATTATGTAATATAATACATATTTGTCTAAATTGGTAAGTTAATGCTTGTCAGTGGAATCTTTCATCTGCCATTTGCGCGGATTTACACTATGGTATGCCTTAAAAACAGGGACAGAGCAGACGTGGTTATTATTTCACTTTAAACCACATTACACCACCCTGTGCAATTCTTTACACACACACACACACACACACACACACACACACACACACACACACACACACACACACACACACACACACACATACACACACACACACACACACACACACACACACACACACACACACACACACACACACACACACACACACACACACAGACCCACACACACACACACACACACTACATCACGCTGTAGCGCTCCTCTCCTCTCTAAACCTGCACCTGCACTGCATTGCATTGCATCACAGACACTCGTTTCACACCTGGCCCAGATGGTAGAGATTTTTTCGTGCTATTTTGTTTCGTGATAATTGTTGAGGTATGTCTTTCCTCTAAAAAACACAACTTAAAGCAGATATGATTTATTTTTTTACCGAACTGCACCACACGTCCCCAGATGGTTCCTGTCCCAGAGATGAGTAGAGCCAGAAGGAGGAAAAGAGGGAAATGAGATATTAAAATGGAATTCAAAGATGACAAAAAATGTGTTTGCTTTATTTTTGTTTGCTTTTTTGTTGTTTATTGCTTTATTCTGGGTTTTTTTGTCATTGTAATTATGCAGGAATAGACATGAATTTTTAAAATCCTCCAAATGGCACCATACCGTACCGCGTTNTGTTTGTTTGTTTTGATTCATGATGATTGTGATGAAATCCATTATGCCACAAAAAGAATCCTTAAAGAAAACTGAAGAGACAAGGTTTATTTAGACACATACTGTATTTGTAAGGCTACATCTTGCATGGAAAACTATGACGTATATACTATGGACAAACACACAGTGAACGATGGAGAAATGCTTTGGACAAATCCACAGTGACCTATACTGAGAAATAGCCATGCTATGCTGAAGAATAATGTTGATGACATGGCGTGGCGTGGCGTGGCGTGGCGTGGCGTGGCGTGGCGTGGCGTGGCTTGTATTCTCGGACATCATTGCTTCAAGGGTGAAGAATGAGAGGTATGGTGTTGGTGTTGGTGTGATGGTGTGATGAGAGGTGAAAGATGGGAGTGCTGATCAGGGTTGCCAGATGAGGCTGATGATTTCCAGCCCAAAAAATGCTCAAAACCCGCCTAGAAGCACAAAATCCCGCCCAATTCTATTGATTTCCATTGCAAAAATTGGGCGGGTTTTTCTGCTAAATGCCATTTTTACCCGCACGCAGCCATCCTAAGCAGCCCAATTGGGCGGGAAACAGCCCAATCTGGCAACACTGGTGCTGACGATGATGGCATGGTGTAGGACATCAGTGGACCGCAACACGCCATACTGGTTCACTGCGTGCGAGGATGAGATACCTGACATGACACACCTCTCATGACGGACGGGGTGGAGTGGGAGGGCTCGGACGTGTGTGTGTGTGTGTGTGTATGTGTGTGTGTGTGTGTGTGTGTGTGTGTGTGTGTGTGTGTGTGTGTGTGTGTGTGTGTGTGTGTGTATGTGTGTGTGTGTGTGTGCGTGCGTGTGTGTGTGTGTGTGTGCGTGCGCGTTTGCTTGTGTGTGCGTGCACGTGTGTGTGTGTGTGTGTGTGTCTGTGTGTACACGTGGCAGTGAAGGATGTGAAGGATGTGTGTGAAAGTGTGTACCATACTGTATGTCCGTTGGTGTGTGTTGCGGTGTGCGGGGGTCTCTTATCGAAAAACAGAAAAAAAGTCAATTTATATTTGGAGCCAGATGGGACAGGCTAGTACTCCTCTTCTAGCCCAACAAAACACACACACACACACACACACACACACACACACACACACACACACACACACACACACACACACACACACACACACACACACATACTTTACACACACACACACACACACACACACACACACACACACACACACACACACACACACACACACACACACACAGACACACACACACACACACACACACACACACACACACACACACACATACACACTTTACACACACACACACACACACACACACACACACACACACACACACACACACACACACACACACACACACACACACACACACACTTTACACACACTGCACACACACACACACACCCACATGGGAGCCATCCTTCTCCAGAGCAGCATGTCCAGCTCCGCTCGGCTGGTGTGTCCTGGCATGGCCGTAACTACCATTGAGGACATAGAGGTCATGCTACATGCTACAGTGATCCATTGACTTTCACTAGCTTAAGCTACATACTCCCTCTTTTAACTTGTCTTAAAGCAAGACAACGCTTAACATGAAAAATAAGACCCATTTCCACCTTTATAAACCCTGGCCAACGATTTTAACTGTATTAAGCCCCAAAATAGTGGCATAACCCTTTAAGGCAGTGATTAATGAAAACAAACGTAAGAGTTTGACTGAAGTCTTTGAGGCATTCTAAATGTACAGTATGCAGTACAGCACGCAGTATTTGACCTCAGTATTTGAAAATGTCTGCTTATGGCCCTGGTGTTGCCTGGCTTGGCTTGGCAGCGTGATGATGGATACGGATGGAGAGGAGGCAGGTGTGTGGTGAAGCGCGTGATGACGGCCGGGCCGGGCAAGCGGCGGCGCTCGGCTAGTTATGCCTGCCACTCCTGCTCCTCCCGCCCCACACTAGCTGCCCGTTGTCACTATTACAGGGCACGAGATTTATCTGCGCTCGGCAACGTGCTGGGCAGTGTTGCCAGATGTGTGTGATCAAATCCCGCCCCAAAAGGTTCTCAAAAATCACCAAAATGCGCTAAATTCCGGACAATTTCAAGAAATTCCTTTGATTTCTATGGACACAAAACTGCAGAAAAAAACGTCAGTTGGTCAATGGTCAAATTTCCCCATTTTTACTCGCAGACGGCCATTTCAAGTAGCCCAATTGGGCGGGTAACCCACCCAATCTGGCAACACTGGGGCTGGGGCTGGGCAGGGCTGGTCTGGGCAGCGGCCATTTGCTATTCATCACCTTGGCGACGGAGAGAGTGCGGTCGGTGCGGCGGGTTGCCGGGGCGGCACCAAGGCTCGCTGGCTGTAATTGCCAGCATCACCTGCCCACGGAAAATGATGAGAGGTCATCTCCAGGGTTACAACCTCACCAGCCCCCCCCACACACACACCCCAACCCCCACACACTCACAGCTCTCTCTCGCACCCGCTGGCCACCTCGACCGGTCCAGCCTGAGCATCGTGTTCTACACACACACACGCGGCCGAGAAACAAAGTGCCGAGCCGAGCTGCGCTGAGCATCCCCATGCCAGGGCTGGACATGCCACACCAGCGCTGCCATGACAACTGCATCACTGGTCAGTGTTGCCAGATTGGGCTGTTTCCCGCCCAATTGGGCTGCTTAGGATGGCCTTGTGTGGGTAAAAATGGCATTTAGCAGAAAAACCTGCCCGATTTTTGCCAGAGAAAGCAATGCAATTGGGCGGGATTTTGTGCTTCTAGGCGAGTTTTGAGCATTTTCTGGGCTGGAACTCATCAGCCTCATCTGGCAACCCTGTCACTGGTACCAGCAGCATATTGCATGTGTTACAGTAACATGCCCGGGTTAGGCAGATGTTTTTATTCCCTGTCCGTACTCTATCTCTCTCGCTCTCCCGCTCTCTATCTTTCTCTTTGTCTCTCCTCTCTCTCTCTCTATTTTTTCTATCTATTTCTATGTCTTTGTCTTTGTCTCACTTTTTAAAGTTTGTGTGTGTCCGTGAGCGTGTGTGTGTGTGTGTGGTCGTGTGTGTGCGTGTGTGTGTGTGTCTGTGTGTGTGTGTGTGTGTGTGTGTGTGTGTGTGTCTTTGTGTGCGTGTATGCGTGTGCGTGCGTGCGTGCGTGCATATGTGCGTGCATGTGTGTGTGTGTGTGTCTGTGTGTATGTGTGTGTGTGTGTGTGTGTGTGTGTGTGTGTGTGTGTGTGTGTGTGTGTGTGTGTGTGTGTGTGTGTGTGTGTGTGTGTGTGTGTGTTTGTGTGTATGTGTGTGTCTGTGCGTGCGTGTGTGCGTCCGAGTGTGTGTTTGTGTGTGTGTGTGTGTGTGTGTGTGTCTGTGCGTGCGTGTGTGCGTCCGAGTGTGTGTTTGTGTGTGTGTGTGTGTGTGTACTCATGTCCCTCACCAGTTTAATCATCTCCAGCAGTGCTTGTGACAGTGAGGAACACTCTCCCCTTCTGGTGTGTGTTCATTCAGGTTAGGGGGCCTGAGTGACCAATCTAACACACGTCTAAGACAAAGGGCAAACCCAACACGTTAAATTGCTCACCAGTGTCATTATCAGTGTCGAGAAAACACTAGATATTTGGGTAACACTTTATTTTAGGGATACATCTATTAGCACTAATACATACAATGTTAATGCCTGCATAAGTAACTTGTAAGGCATGTACTAAGCAAACGCTAAGGCCTACTAGGTCCTTACTAATGTTAAATTGGTAATCAATCCCTTACTGTGCATGAACAAGACATTTGCGAATACATGTCAAACAAATGTTTGATTTTGCTTTGTACATGCCTTACAAGAAGGCTACTTTTACAGGGACATTGTATGTATTAGTGCTAATAGATGTGTCCCTAAAATAAAGTGTTACTGATATTTGTTTAACTGGGAAGAGAATTCATTTTGAGAAAAGATGAAAAACTTCCTGAATGAAATAATTGGTATTAGTATGTATTACAATTCTTTTGAAGACAACTAAGAACTTTAGCAACTTATTATTATTATTATGGT
>NC_085875.1:15865381-15872881 GCF_034702125.1 Engraulis encrasicolus
ATTTAAAAATTCTGCCGCCAGAACAATGCTCTCACATGGTCTTGGAATGATCTGGCAATGTAGGCTACAACAAAAAAATACATGTTTCAATGTGGTAAGTCACAAGTCAGACGTTCATTAGCCCTACAGCAGCCGTGTTTGGCTTTCTATTTTATACATCCGTAGAACTCACGCTGCCGTTTCTCTCATGAACAGCAGAGGGCACTTCCGACAATGCGAGCGAAAGCCTTCTGAAGTATGAATAGTCTGTCGCAAGTGATGACGTAATTAATGGTTCTCGCGCCACACGCGACAAAATGCGCACGTGAAGTATGCAGAGCCCTTTAGTCTCCAGGATATAACACACACACGCACGCACACACACACACACACACACACACACACACACACACACACACACACACACACACACACACACACACACACACACACACACACACTGGATGGCATCCAGACACCCACAACAGACACCCCTTGTGAACCGTGCTCACTCCCCTTGTCAGTGAGAGAGAGAGCATGTGTGCTGCGGGCAGCACGCGCTCGCAGGAGATCGAGGAACTGGAGCGCTTCATCGATTCCTACGTGCTGGAGTACCAGGGCGAGGCCGTCACCGACGGGGACAAGACACAGGTCTCCCAGGTGAGCACGCTTAGGAGGACGCAAGACAAAGTAGCGATGGCGGCCACTGAGGCTGTTGAGGTTCGGCAAAACGCTAGCCCAATGTCTACAGGCCTTGTCTGGACTGAAATAAAAATGGACTTGGCTTCGATTGAGAAACTTATCTCAGTCGTTCTACAACAACAAGCAGATCTTGGTGCACGGCTTACCTCGCTTGATTATCCGCCACTACCTGGGCCTTCCACGGATGTCTCCATGACCCCCGCCCCGGGTAGCTCTGCCTGGTCTACGGTAGCTGCTGGCAGGTCTCGCCGCCGCCCTCCTCCTGTCGCGGCGTGTCGGACTGGGGCTGTGTCGGATCTAGTGCTCCACAACTCCTTTGCTCCTCTTGCTGGTCTCCCTGCGTCGCCTGCCCCGCGTCGGAGTGGATCTGGATGTCCTGATGAGCGGGGCAGCGAGTCTTGCCCCTCGCCTGCTATCCAGCCAGGCCGTCCATCACCGCGTCAACATGTAGCTCGCGATGCTACCTCCAAGCGCAACAGGTCCGCAGACAGCGACGGCTCGAGTCCAGAGCGCGTTTCTGATAAGCGGCTCAGGCCAGGCCATCCATCACCGCGTCAACATGTAGCTCGCAAAGCTACCTCCAAGCGCAACAGGTCTGCAGACAGCGACGGCTCGAGTCCAGAGCGCGTTTCTGATAAGCGGCTCAGAATCTCTTCTCCAACGATGGCCGCAGCAGATTGCATGGCCTCTACATCTCCAACAGCGGATAGCTTGTCAAGCCATCGGGCTACTGCGATGCCTCTGTTGGCTAATGATGCTGGTGTCGTTAGCTTGTGTAGCCCGTGTCAAACACCACCGGCGTTGTCCACGGCTGACAGCGTCCCTCAGCGTCCAGATGGTCTACAACTTCCTCCTCGCACCTCTATACACTTTAACCGCGATGTTCAATGCCCTCCTGAAATTCTCATTGTTGGTGATTCGATTGTCAGAGATCTGATTATTCCTAGTGCTATCACGTACTGTATCCCGGGAGGAAGGGTTATTGACATCTCTCATCTCATTCCGTCTCTATTGAACAGACATTCTTCCGTAAACACTGTCATTGCTCACGTGGGGACAAATGATGTCATGGCCCGGAACTCTGTGAAGCTACAGAATGAGCTGGAGACGTTATGTTTCACTGTTGAAAGCCTCGGGAAACGCTGCATAATGTCAGGCCCTATCCCACTTAGCTCCAGTAATTCAGAGCGTTTCAGCAGATTGCATAGTCTCCATACCTGGCTGAAACAATTCTGCAATCTAGCTGGTCATGATTTTATTGCTAATTTTGATATATTCTGGACCAAATCATTTTTATATAGATCTGATGGGGTGCATCCAAACAAACTGGGCCTACTAGAGCTAACCACCAACTTTATTCAGTTCATTGCTTTCAGCACACCTTGACATTCAACACAGCATGACCCAATCCAGTTCACAAACACACCCAGCTCTACTATGGGTCCTGCTGATAATTGCAGCTCTCCCTCTCCTGCTGTATCACTTGGGGATCAAACTACACAGGCAATAAGTAGCCCCTCTCATCACCTACAGATGGCCCTTCTTAATGTCAGATCACTTCGTAATAAAACATTTCTGGTACATGACATTATCACCTCCCATAAATTAAGCTGTATGTTCCTTACTGAAACATGGCTTGATACCTCAGGCAACTATGAACTTCTTGAGGCATCACCACCTGACTTTTCCTTTGCCCACTGCTCTCGTGAACATCAGAGAGGGGGGGGTGTAGCAGCCCTTTTTTCTCACATGCTTCCCTGCAAGACTGTTTCTTTTGGTCCATATGCTGCTTTTGAATATTTAGCCCTGAGGCAATCAAATAATTTACTCATTGTCACAGTCTATCGTCCACCACAATATAATGCGGGTTTTATTTCTGATTTTGAGGATTTTTTATCTAATACTGTGACCAACTATGACTGTATTCTTATTTCTGGTGATTTTAATATTCATGTTGATAACATGGCTGACTCCCTGGCAATTCAGTTCACAGAGCTTTTGTCATCCTTCGAGTTCACACAACATATGTCTGTCCCTACTCACAGCCATGGCCACACCTTAGATCTGGTCATTTCAAAAGGCTTAGACGTCTCTATAAATGGCACCTTAGATGTTGGTTTTTCTGACCACCTCTGTATATATTTTAGTGTCTCCTGGCCAACAACTAGACATGTATCTGGTGTGAAAAAGGTTTTCAGACGCAGGATCAGGGAAGATACCCCAGAAAATTTTATTTTGACTTTTAATGCTGCTCGGTCATGTGACCTGAGCCAGATATCTGTGCCATCTGTCTCCCCCATGGGATCTGTATGTGACTCTATTGTATCCCCCTGTTGCGGCACCTTAGTCAAGTCTTTTAACTCTGCTGTGATGCAAACTATAAACAGTATTGCACCATTGCATGTTAAGACTATCTCAGGAAAACGTAGGTCACCCTGGAGAACCTCACAGACAATTAACACATCTAAAAGAATCTGTCGCATTTACGAACGAAAATGGCGTAAATCTAAACTGCAGGCTGACTTTGTAAACTATAAGAATCATATTCTTATGTATAACAATGAAATCAAGAAAGCTCGAAGGCAGTACTTCTCTCAGATCATTGCTGAAAATTCAAATAACGCTAAAACACTGTTCAATACCATTGATAAACTTATCAACCCTCCACTTACAATTCCTACAGAGCTCCACTCTGTAGAGAAATGCAATGAGTTTGCAACTTTTTTTAGTGATAAAATTTTAACTATAAGGAGCAATATCATACCGTCTAATACTGATGTCAGCTACATTTCTCCATGTCAATTTCTGCCCAGCCAAGCCTGTCTCCCCAGTTTTACTCCTATTCATCAAGATGAGTTAGGAGAGATAGTTCGACAGCTAGGCTCTGCTACCTGCTCCCTTGACCCTATACCTACTAAATTGCTCAAAGAGGTCTTCAGCTGTTTAGCTACTGACATTTTAAATATTGTTAATTCATCACTCCTCTCTGGTACTTTCCCTTCCTGTCTTAAACATGCATTGGTTACTCCTCTGTTAAAGAAACATACCCTTGATCCCTTAGCTTTTGAGAGTTATAGGCCCATTTCAAACTTACCATTTTTAGGTAAAATCCTTGAGAAGGTTGCCTACAAGCAGCTTTATTCTTATCTGTCCCACAACTCCCTTTTCGATGCCTACCAATCTGGATTCCGTGTGAATCATAGTACAGAGACTGCTTTGGTCAGAGTTGTCAATGATCTTAAAATGGCCACTGATAACCATAAAGTATCTGTTCTGGTTCTTCTAGACTTAAGTGCTGCGTTTGACACTGTGGATCATACGATTTTAATCCAACGACTACAAGATCAAATCGGCATTTGCGGTAGTGCCCTTGCCTGGATCACTTCTTATTTAAATGGGAGATCCTTCTCTGTCACTATCAACAATTTCTTCTCTGACTCTATGGATACCTCTCATGGGATACCTCAGGGATCAATCCTGGGCCCTCTCCTTTTTAATTTATATATGCTACCACTTGGGCATATCATCCGGCACCATGGTCTTTCATATCACTCCTATGCAGATGATACCCAGTTGTACATTTCTTTTTCCCCTGACGACCCCAGTCCAGTAAATGACCTAATAAGTTGTGTCTCAGACATCAAAAACTGGATGGCTCAGAATTTTTTATTGTTAAACGACAGCAAGACAGAGATTTTAGTTGTAGGCCCCAAGGCTCGTAGAGAACATCTTTGTACGTTTTTAGCCCCCCTTCAGGTAAAACCTTGTGATGATGTCAGAAATTTGGGTGTGACCCTTGATACAGATCTTAATTTTAACAAACATATATCTGTTATCACTAAGACGGCATTTTACCATCTGCGAAATATTTCTAAAGTACGTGGCCTCCCGTCTCCTCAGGACTCTGAAAAGTTAGTTCATGTTTTTATCTCCAGCCGCCTTGATTACTGCAACTCCCTATATGCCGGGCTCACTAAACAGGCACTCAACAAACTCCAACTCATTCAGAATGCAGCTGCCAGACTACTGACAAGAACATCCAAATTTGGACACATCACCCCAATTCTGAAATCTCTTCACTGGCTGCCTGTACAACAAAGAATACATTTTAAAATACTTCTGATCACTTTTAAAGCAGTAAATAGCTTGGCCCCTACCTACATCTCTGACATCATCCCTCCATACCATCCTACCCGTTCGTTGAGATCATCAAATAAAGGTCTTTTATGCGTCCCCAAAATTAACACCAACACTGCACATGGTGCTTTTAGTTATTGTGCCCCTACCCTTTGGAATTCCCTCCCCCTAGAACTAAGGTCAGTGACTTCTACTCCCGCTTTTAAAAAGGGTCTTAAAACGTTTTTATTTACACAAGCTTTTGGTTGAGTTGATTTTTATTGACATTGTTTTATTTCCTAAGGGCTTTTATGTGTTTTATTTTTTACTTTGATTTTACTTTTATTCTATTTATTTTGCTCTGGGCCTTTGCAGACTATGTGTCTAGTCTAGTGTTTGGTGTTTAAAAGGTCTTATCATTGCAATGGGTATTATTGTTTTATTCTATTTCTACCTATTATTATATAATTTTATATTTTCACTCAGTTTTAGTGCTGTTTTTAAATTTTCTACTTTTCCTCCTTTTAATCTTACAGCACATTGAGTCTATGTAAGCCATATGAAATGTGCTTTATAAATAAACTTGACTTGACTTGACACACAAATGCAAGCACACACGCACCCCAGGCAAGCTCTGCACCAAGGAGCCATTCAGTGTGAAAATTGCAATTGGAAAAACACATGTTAAAAAGTTAAAGGGGCTCACCACTCATGTACAAGATGACAAAACGAAAGGAAATTGAAATAACTATTATTAATGTGTTAATGGCTGTACACACAATAAAGGAAAGTAGTCACTGTGAAAATTTGCGTAATATGTAAGGTTGCCAACTCTCTTGGGGTCCTCCCCGCCATTTTGTTATTTTTTAGATGCATTTTCCTGCATTTTGAACAAATTGTGTTCCGTTTCAGTTCAATAAGGAACCATACTTTTGCTTCTAAATATGGGACGATTCTGTATTTCAAGGGACTGTCGGCAAACCTAATAATATGGCACTTTTAACTGTCAAACATCAAACCTACCAGTTGAAATAGGCTAGACACCTGTAATGCACCACCTATCTGCTGGCTGGGTGGCAGGTGTTCTGTGCCATCCTGTCTTCTCTGTCCCCTCACTCAAGTGTCATGTGTTCTGCTCTTTGAGTTCATGGCATGCCTTAGTGAAACTGTGTGTGTGTGTGTGTGTGTGTGTGTGTGTGTGTGTGTGTGTGTGTGTGTGTGTGTGTGTGTGTGTGTGTGTGTGTGTGTGTGTGTGTGTGTGTGTGTGTGTGTGTGTGTGTGTGTGTGTGTGTGTGTGTGTGTGTGCGAGCGTGCAAGCGTGAGTTCGTGAGTGTGTGCGTACGTGTGCCTGTGTGTGTGTGTGTGTGTGTGTGTGTGTGTGTGTCTGTGTGTCTGTGTGTGTATGTGTGTCCTGATGAATAACCAAAGAAGGCAGAATGAATGTCCGCTGATAGCCTAAGCCAGTAGGCAGCCTCTTTAGTGCTAATGACTAGCCGTCCTGGCCATTAGCGGCTCAATTAGTTAGCGTTAGCCGCAGCCCCTGGACCGCCACCACCAGTACGACGCCTCTGCTTCTGTTGCCGCGACTACCATGCGTGACCGAATGAGGGAGGAGGGAAGAGGATAGGGGGAGTGTAGAGGAGGCAGGGAGAGGGTGAAAGAGGAGAGGAGCGGAGAGGAGTGGAGGGGAGTGGAGCGGGGAGGGGAGGGCAGGGGAGGGGAGGAGAAGAAAGGAGAAAAGAGGGGGAGAGAGGAGAGGAGAGGAGAGGAGAAGAGAGAGGAGAGGAGAGGAGAGGAGAGGAGAGGAGAAGAGAGGAACGGGGAGACGAGGGGAGGGGAGGAGAAGAAAGGAGAAAAGTGGGGGAGAGAGGAGAGGAGAGGAGAGGAGAGGAGAGGAGAGGAGAGGAGAGGAGAGTATAGGAGAGGAGAGGAGAGGAGAGGAGAGGAGAGGAGAGGAGAGGAGAGGAGAGGAGAAGAGAGGAGAGGAGAAGAGAGGAGAGGAGCTGGCTATGGGGTTGGCACTGGGCTTTAGGTTAAGGTTGGGAATAGGAGCGTCCTCAGCACATCACAGCAGTGAGGCAGCATATAAAGAGGTCCGCGTGGTGGCCGCGTGGTGGCCGCGTGGTGGCCGCGTGGTGGCCGCGTGGTGGCCGCGTGGTGGCCGCGTGGTGGCCGTGTGGTGGCCGCGTGGCGGCTGTGTGGCCTGTTTCAATGTAAATGCTCCCTAAAGCCACAGAGAGAAGCCAGATTTATCGGCTTCACTTGCTGACCTCTCTCCCTCTTATCTCCCTCCCTCCTCCCTCTTCTCTTGCTTTTCTCTTCCTCCCTATCGCTCTTCTCACTTTCCCTCCCTCTTTTTTACGCTCTCTCTTTCTCTCTCTCCCTCTCTCTCTCTCTCTCTCTCTCTCTCTCTCCCTCTCTCTCTCCTTGATTCCTCTCTGTGCCCCTGTGTGCGCAGTCAGTGGACGAAGAGGAGGAGGAAGAGGAGGGTGCCTTGAGGGGGTAGGTGGAGGCAGTGGAGGAGGAGGAAGAGGAGGAGGAAGAGGTGGATGCATTGAGGGGGTAGGTGGAGGCTGTGGAGGAGGAGGTGTAGGACAGAGGAGGAAGGGGAGGAGGTAGGAGAGGAGGAGGAGGAGGAGGCAATGGAGAAGGAAGTGGAGGAAGAGGGGGAGGTGGAGAAGAGAGCAGGGAGGAGCGATAGTG
>NC_085875.1:15882881-15885381 GCF_034702125.1 Engraulis encrasicolus
AGAAACGAAAAAAGAGAGGGATAGATATGAAGAGAGGTGGAGAGGAGGTGTAGAATGGAAGAGAGGGATATGGGGAGAGGTAGAGGAGAAGAGGGGTAGACAAGAATGAAAGAGAGGGATGAATATGGAGGGGGGTGGAGGAGAGGAGGTGTAGAAAAGAGAAAGAGAGGGATGCATATGGAGACCGGTTGAGAAGAGGAGGGGTAGACAAGAGGAGAAAGAGAGGAATAGATATGGAGGGGGTGGAGGAGAGGAGGGATGGACAAGAGAAAGAGAGGGATGAATATGAGGAGAGGTGGAGGAGAGGAGGTGTAGAAAAGAAAGGAAGAGAAGGACGGATATGCAGAGATGTGGAGGAGAGGAAGGGTAGAAAAGAGAAAGAGAGGGATAGATATGAATAGAAGGAGGGGGAGAGGAGGGGTAGACAAGAGAAGAAAAAGAGGGATGTAGAGGGGGGTGGAGGAGAGGAGGGGTAGAAAAGAGAAAGCGAGGGATATGGGGAGAGGTGGAGGAGAGGGGAGGAGAAAGAGGGGGATGTATATGAGGAGAGGTGGAGAAGAGGAGGAGTAGACAAGAGAAAGAAAGGGATGGATATGGAGAGATGTGGAGGAGAGGAGGTGTAGACAAGAGAAAGAAAGGGATAGATATGAAGAGATGTGAATGAGAGGAAGGGTAGAAAAGAGAAGAGAGGGATAGATATGGAGGGGGGTGGAGGAGTGGAGGGCCAGTGACGGGGGCACACCAAGGGGACTGAAGCCCCTGGAATGGAGATGGATCAGTGGGAGGGGCGCCAGTGGCTAAAGCTCATTTTCATTTGGAGATTTTTTTTAAGCAGAAGAGAGAGGTGGGGGGGGGGGGGGGGGGGGATTGGTCAGGTGGTGGGTAGGGTAGGGTAGGAGAGGGATGTTGGGGGTAACATATATGGCCATGGATCAGCCAAACGCTGGAAATTACATTACAGGTCTCTAAGTGTAGCTTGTGTTTTTATTGTTTTATTATTATTTTAGTTTTCATCTTTTTTTTAAATTATTTTTTTAAATTGTGTGACAAGAAAATAAAAACACTGAGAATGTTTATTATACGTGAACAGCTATACAGAAAGAGCACACTTGATCAACTGCAGAGAAAGAAAATGGGTAATTTGAAATTTCGTTACTTTATTTGAAACAAAGGTAAGGCAGCTTACATTGAAACAGTAATGAATTCAAACACCTGACATGCAGTCCTGAGTTTCTCTTTTGGTGCATAACCTTTCCAGTGCTTTAAATTGGGTGTGCAGTAGTCTGTATGGGTTGATAGGTCTACATATACTGTACATGTATACCGAATATATGCATAGAGCACAATATACACAGTATATGAGTAGTACACCAATATAATTTCCGAATATTAAGCTACAAGTTATATGTGTGGTCATGTCATTTCCAAAAACAATAGGCCTACTTTAAAAATAATATATGTGGCCAGGTTGACCAATTTAATTCCCAAACAACCCACTTTGAGAGTGGTCAAATGGAGCTGTATTGCAACTGTGCAAAATCAAAGGGCAGCCAAGGAGAGAACAGAGTAACACACTAAAGCATTCATGTATAGCAAACAGCCCCAGGCAATGACTGCTAAAGGATGCCTGACCTGCCTACGCTGTTATTATTATTATTATTTTCAGCAAATGTATCAGTGAATTCAGAGCCCTTCATATCACATATGGTAAGGGTCTGTGGAAGTTGAGGCACTACAGTTGGGGCCACTGGTATTGCCCCCATTTTGTTTTCTTGAGTGCACAGTGATTGCTTTTTGCAATGTCTGTGCGATCTCTATTAATTCCCCCACACATTCCATTAACACATTGGAAAAAATAAGTGGTATCTACTGTATGAGAAGAAGAAGAAATTGTTTATTTCCGTGACAGATGTTTTTGACAGATGTTCTGATTGAATGACATGTAATTTGTGTGAATATTAGGCATATATATGACCATAATGTGGAAAATTATATCAAAAGATCAAAACATAAGATAGGGTATTCTGAGCGTCTTTTTTTCATCAAATACATTAATGTACTGGTCTGGGGTGAGTTTCTCAAAAGAGAAGTTGTTAGCCTGTTAGCAACTTCGGTAGTTGCCAATGGGAAAATGCATTGAAAACAACAAAGTAGCTAATGTAGTAAGCAACTTTGGTTTTGAGAAATTCACCCCTGGTGTGAAAATGCCTTGCGACAAATAATGTGTCGCAACCTTAAATGACATAGTTTGTGCACGCCAGCAAAACTTACTATAAGAAGCATGTATAAGCAAAAGTGTATTGTGCCTTTATTAGGTGAGGGCTTTGAGGGTTAATGGAGATCACCATGCAAAACTAATTGTTTCGTTGATTGTAAAACAGCAATATCTTGTGTCACGCAAAGGCTCAATTTCTTTCACTGTCAGTCACATGATTTTTTTTTCTGTTTACACAAATAATAAATATATGCTTTGACTTTCCTCTCAGACGCTGAATAGGCC
>NC_085875.1:15895381-15905381 GCF_034702125.1 Engraulis encrasicolus
GGTTTCATTCCCGGCCCAGGGGTCATTTGCTGACCCTTCCCCATCTCTCTGCCTATTCGTTTCCTGTCCATCACTCATACTGTCCTGTCATCAGTAAAGTTGAAAAAGAAAAAAAGGAAAAAAAGAAACAAACAAAACAACAAAAGCATCGGCCACACAGATGTTAACAACAGTAGTGGTGTCAACAATGATCGATTCTGCGATGCAATCCAATGTGGGCATGGACGATCCAGAATTGATCAGGCAAGTTCCAGAATCGATCCGGCAATTTTTTTAAGTTTCAATTACTTCTATGGATATTTCGGGAGCAAATGAATGTTAAATTAAATAAAAGCACTTCAAAACATTGCAAGACTGATACAGACTGATAGAGAAAACAGCCAATACAATGTTGCTCAGTATCTGACTACTTATATTGCCTCATCAAGACTGATTAAACATTTGCTTTGCTTTCAGTAGAAATGTAATGCATTGCGATGCATCAGCCTGATCTCCAAAAATTC
The DNA here is from genome assembly GCF_034702125.1 of Engraulis encrasicolus. Lineage (NCBI taxonomy): Eukaryota > Metazoa > Chordata > Actinopteri > Clupeiformes > Engraulidae > Engraulis > Engraulis encrasicolus. The sequence continues at coordinate 15,895,885 of NC_085875.1, forward strand.
CGTGCTCCTGGACACGGATGTTAAGGACACGAAATCCGTGTCCAGGAGCACGGATTTTGCCAAAATTCTGTGCTCCTGGACACGGAATTGTTTTCCGTGCTCCTGGACACGGAATTGTTTTCTGTGATGGGCACACGGAAGTGCTTTCTATAGGCTATTACCACAGCACTGTGTAACTCTATCATTAGAAAATACATAGCCTACCAAATGCTAATCCTAAACAAAATAATGCTATAGCAATTTAAATTGTGCCCTGACCAAAACATTCCCTAACCTTAACCTGTCATTAAAGTATTTTTGAGAAATACTTTTTCCAGTTGGTTGCTAGGCTATCAAATTCATATAACGAATGGAAGAAAAATAGCTGTGCCCAGACCAAAACAATCCCTAACCCTAACCTGTCAGTAGAAAATGTTTTTTTTTTTGAGAAAAAATATTTGAAATGAGAAAAATCTTGAGAAAACACAAGACTGTGGAAACATAGAGCTGTGGGAGTAGCCTATGGAGAGAGCACTTCTCTGTGTCCAGGAGCACGGAAAACAATTCCGTGTCCAGGAGCACGGAAAACAATTCCGTGTCCAGGAGCACGGAATTGTGGCAAAATCCGTGCTCCTGGACACGGATTTTGTGTCCTTAACATCCGTGTCCAGGAGCACAGAATTTTTGGAGATCATGTTGGATGCATTGTAGAATTGAATCAGATCGGATCGCATAGAATACAATAGAATCGAATCAAATCGCTACCTCCCGAATCGTGATCTAATCGGATCGTGAGGGCAGTGACGATCCACACCACTACTGTTGACCCACCTGGAAAAAGCCCTGTATGCCAGATTACCAGTCCAGCCCACTGGGAACATGCCCTGTATGCCAGATTACCAGTCCAATCCACGGGGAACATGTCCTGTATGCCAGATTACCCGTTCAGTCCACGGGGAAAATGCCCTATATGCCAGATTACCAGTCCAGCCCACGGGGAACATGCCGTGCATGCCAGATTACCAGTCCAGCCCACGGGGAACATGCCGTGCATGCCAGATTACCAGTCCAGTCCACGGGGAACAAGCCCTGTATGCCAGATTACCAGTCCAGTCCATGGGGAACATGTCCTGTATGCCAGATTACCAGTCCAGTCCATGGGGAACATGTCCTGTATGCCAGATTACCAGTCCAGTCCATGGGGAACATGTCCTGTATGCCAGATTACCAGTCCAGTCCATGGGGAACATGTCCTGTATGCCAGATTACCAGTCCAGTCCATGGGGAACATGTCCTGTATGCCAGATTACCAGTCCAGCCCTGGAGGGAGGGGAGATAGCGAGTGGTGAGTGTTTGTGGCAATACCTGTTTGTTGTGTCTTTTTATAATTTACATTAAAACCAGGGGTGCGATTCTCAACAACGTCGTTGCTAACTAAGTTAGCTACTTACTTGGTTGCAATGCATTTTCCCATTGGCAACTTACTAAGTTGCTAACTGGTTAGCAACGACACTGTCGAGAAACAGGGTCCTACTCAAACTCAACAACGACAAAACAGAGATTATTGCAGTGTACCCCCCATTCCAGGCCAAGGAGGTTGGTAATCTGTCCCTGGATGTGGATGACTATACCATCAGGCCATCCTCTGGGGTGCGAAACCTTACAGTAGGTGTCATACTTGACCCTTCCCTCTCCGGTCTCACATCAAAAACATCACCAAATCTGCCTTTTTCCATCTCAAGAACATCTCCAGACTCCGGCCCTCACTCTCCGACTCTGTGACTGAAGCACTTATCCATGCATTCATTACTTCCCGCCTGGACTACTGCAATGGGGTACTGTATGGCCTACCCAACAAAGCCTTGGACCAACTACAGTATGTTCAGAATTCAGCAGCCAGATTTATATCTCGCACAAAGCTGTGGCAACACATCACTCCCACACTCAGACAGCTTCACTGGCTCCCAGTGAAGTCCTGGATTCAGTACAAAATTCTCCCGTTGACATACAAATCACTTCACTCTCTTGCTCCTCAGTACCTCTCTGAACTCCTTCAACCCTACTCCCAGTCCAGGTCTCTGCGGTCTTCTGAAAAGGACAATCTCATCATCCCCCGAGCCAGACTTCGTACGGTTGGTGACAGAGCTTTTTGTGTTGCTGCCCCCACGCTCTGGAACAGTCTACCTCCCAACAAACGCCAGGCCCCCACACCGGCTACGTTTAAGAAACGCATCTATTCACAGAGGCCCTTATCCCTGCCCCTTCTCCCCCCCTGCCCCTTCACCCCCCCCAAATGTAAAGCGACCTTGGGTTCCTTGAAAGGCGCTATATAAAACCAAGTTATTATTATTATTATTATTATTACATTGGAAGTGAGATGATGGCCGGCATATGTAGACTTCTCTAACACACACACACACACACACACACACACACACACACACACACACACACACACACACACACACACACACACACACGGATGCATGCACCCATACAGTAAGTGTTGTTTTATAATGTGTTATCATATGTGTGCATGTGTGTTGGCATGTGTGTGTGGGGGGGGTTTGTGTACATGTGTGCATAGGTGTGTGCGTGTGTGCATGTGTGTGTGTGCTTGTGTGTGCTTGTGTGTGTGCGTGCGTGTGTGTGTGTGCGTGCATGCATACAGTAGGTGTGTGCGTGCGTGCGCGAGTGTGTACGTGCGTGCGCGAGTGTGTACGTGCGTGCACATGTGTGTGTGTGTGGCCGTTACATGACAGCGTTTAGGGCCTCGTGCGTGCAGTAAAACATAGTATAGATTAGGGCTTAAAGAAGGAGAAAATCTTTAATGATACTCAGTTGTTATGCCTGACAGATTAGTGGGCTCTCTCTCTGTCGATCAATTAAGGATCATAGCAGGAACAGCAATCATGCCACCGCAGCACACAACAGGCCATAAATCTACCCCGCACTGTGTGTGTGTGTGTGTGTGTGCGTGTGTGTGTGCGTGTGTGCGTGTGTGTGTGTGCGTGTGTGTGAGTGTGTGTGTGTGTGTGCGTGTGTGTGTGTGCCAGTGTGTGTGTGTGTGCGTGTGTGTGTAAATCTGCCATGCAGCGAGATAAGAGAATTCCTTTTGTCATGATGTAGTGTCCTCTCGGTCTGCTCAGCGCTCCTGTCGGAAAAGGCATGCAGCATATAGTGGAGCATGGACCAGACGAGCCAGAACATGGCATATATCAATTACTAAACACACACACACACACACACACGCACAAGCACACGCACACACACACACACAAACACACACACACACACACACACACACACACACACACACACACACACACACACACGTATGCACATAGATGTGTATAGAAGACTAGATACGTCACCCCATATTCCACCGCGTCCGCACAGGTCGGCCATATTGCCACAGCCAACTGTCAACAGAATCCACGTTACACCAAATGCAATCTGAGGTAAGACCGCCGAGTTTTCTAAATGTTCACTCTTTTATCTGCCTGAAAATGTGATGTGTATATAAGTTACAAGCTATACAAGTGCCCGTGGTTACGTCAAGAGTAAGAAAATAACGTGTTATTTTTGGATTTTGATAAAATGAGCTTTGTTTAGGCTTCAGGCAAACATCAGGCTAGCTAAATGTGTAAATTAGCGTGCTAATTCTAGCGAACTGTTGTGCTCTTAATGTCTAGTTTGGGACATTTTACTTGCTAACACCTTACTTGCTAACACCTACCTACGTGTTATAACCGGTAAGCTCAATTTGGCAAAGTACTTAATTTAACACGGCACCGTGTGTTCAATTTAAAATGACAGTTTAGCGCCTAGCACATGGCTAAATTCCACCCACATGAAATGTGGCTACCAGTTTAGCTGCCACTAGCTTTGGCACGTTTTATAACATTCACACCTGAACTGCCCTCTCATTGATACCGTAAGTGTTGTGAAATAGCTAAACAATAGCCTAAAGTTTCGTGTGAATTTCACAATCTGTTAATGGGCCATTTGCATTTGACACTACAGTATCTCTGAATGTAGGCCCTAATAGCCTTTCACCACTGACTGATTGAACTACTCGCCTTCAGCTTTCAGGTTTAACTGAAGGAATTTTAATGGCAAAAAATACTCACAGTAAATACACGAATATATTCTAAGTTTCGAAATTCGTTTTGAATTAAAAATATGAACTTCGGATTGGATTTTTGGCAAAAGTCAAAGCCCTTCACAGTCATTTTCCAGCACAAGTCATTTCAAGCTCATCCTAGCAGTTGCAGCTTTCTTTCACGAGTTTGTTTATTGAATGCAACTTGAATTATGATTTATTTGTTCAGGACATCAAACTACCAGCACAGCACAGCCCTGTTCAGTCCAAAGGCTGCATAGCAGAGCCCAGCCCAGCACCACACAGGAACAAGACAGGACACTGAGGATAGCCCAGCCCTGCACTGCCCATCACAGCATAGCCGTGTCCAGTCCACTCCAGACCAGCTTAATCATCCGTCCTGCCCCCTGAAAGAGGCCCTCACAGCCACTGCAGTAATTTACTGCATGTCACACATTTCTGCATATTCGTAAGTATATCTGTTCATGGGAAAACATTTAAGAAATTTCACCTTAACACAATGAACAGTAGCCAGCGTATAGTTACATAGTTACAGCCACGTTAATTTATTTTTCACTTGAAATAATTTGAAATGCAGCCATTACTGTTTCAAAATGTACCTCCAAAGTGAGTAGGCCTACACCGTTATAATCCCATAGAGAGAATCATGATGTGCTTCGGTAGTCACAGCACTGACATGCACATTTCTTTTGGTGAGATTCAGCTTTCCAATATTGGCATTATTCAAGCAGCTGCAAAACAGTCCCACTACTACCATGCTTGATTTTACAGACTTGAAACTTTTCTTCGTTTAAATCATTTAAAAAAATTACCACTAAAGCAGCTTTGTTTGTCTTGGTGTCATCAGACCACACATGGTTCTAGTGGCCCATATAATCTTTAATAACTCTGTGTCTAATGAGGCCAAGATGAACAAATTTGCTTTTGATGATGTCAATTATGTATAGTGGTGAAAAGCGATTTATATAAAGAAAAGTGTCCGGTGTGTAAAATCAAGCATGGTAGTGGGACTGACATGGTTTGGGGCTGAACAAATGCTATCAATATTGGAAAGTTGAAATTCACCTACAGGAATATGCATGTCAACTACATGTACTGCGACTTCTGAAGTACTCAGGGGTTTTTTACTGGTGTGGTGCCACCCCCCACCCACAAACAAATAATAAACAAACAAAATATTCATGTAGCGTGTGTATCTTCATAGGACACTTGTCTCAAATGGCATGGTGGTTGTAAGTGTTTTCTATTTAAATAGCAGACCTTGCTTTTTTTCAAATGTGGGTTATGGGCAGTATTAAACCTATTACCTTACCGGTACTCCGCACCCCAGGGTGTACTCACTTCTGTGACACACTGTTTCAGTTTCATATGGTTTTGTTTTTGTGGCTTGTTCTTTGAAAACAACTTGTATTGTGATTTACAGGACATTGATCTACCAGCCCTGCCCTGCCCAATCCAGCACAGCCCAGCAGCTGCCGAGCTCAGCCCAGTCCAGTCTTGCACTGCCCAGCACAGCACAGCACAGCACAGCCCCCTCCAGTCCAGACCAGCCTAGCCACTCGTCCTGCCCTCTGAACTGTGGACGATCATAGCAGCTGCCCATTACAACACATTCAAGCACAGCCTAGTGGTTGCATATGGAAAACAACTTGCATTATGATTTATACAAGACATTAAACGATAGACTTTGATAACAAGGTGATGTCTGTGTATGCTTTAGCTGTTAACTTTTATATTACTAACAACATAAAGTGTTGTTATGAAATTGCCAAGAGGCTTAAGTCAGGGGTGTCAAACTCAATTTAACCAGGGGCCAAAATTAAAATCTGGGATGAAGTTGCGGGGCGAATTAAATTTTTATGAAAGTATACAGTACATACGCAAATGTGCAAATACCAAAAATACTCATTCCCATCAAATTTGGTCCGCAGGCCTGAGTTTGACATCCCTGGCTGAAGCTATACATTTTAGTAATATGCAGGTCTCTAAATTAAAACAAGCCAACTGGCCAAATGCTGGTGACATTTAAGTTTGGATGGTAGAAAAGCCCAAACTCACTAGCCACTTTGACCCATTAGTGTGTGAGTGTTTGGATAGTAAGATTTAACATCTACAAGCCATTTTGGGTGGTGACTAAAAAAGTGAATTTAGAGTCATGAATATATGGTCTTTGTTACAATAATGTTGTAGGCCTAAACCTAGGCTCTGGAAAAAGGATTGAGAGGTATGCCTGCTGTTATGACATGGGCTGTCTGTGGCACCTCAAATCATGGCCTATACTTTATTTATAAATAATTGTATTACCTGTATTTGAAGTGGTGCCCATATCACAAGCATACAGGAGAAGGAGAAGACTTAAAATGTAAGGTGAAACCTTTTTGTAGCACATCCGGCACATTGACAATGCATTGACGTAAAAGCATGCAATACAATTCAGCACTGTAGTGAGGTAAGTGTAACCAGAATGGTAAAATACTAGGTAAAATACAAAAGTTTTCTAACAAAAGTAATGGGTTTTATTTGATTACTTGTTTTTGGCAGTGCACTTCATTAAGTTAACTAATTAAGATAATAGGTCTGTCCGTCCGTGACACGTTTATGAATTGTGATTCCCTCTTTTATCCACAAGGTGGCAGACTTGAGTTTTGGCCTGAAGCTAATGCGTGCAGGCAGAGGTGGTTTTATTTGGGCTACCGGTATTTAGGCCTATTACTTGACGATGTTTGGATTCATGCACGTGATGCTGAAATGGCGTGATAGGCATCTGCCACCACTGTCACGCACTAGCTTTGCATCAGTGGTGGCAGATGCCTTGCCCTCAGCAAGCGTGCTCTCCTCACTCGATGTTGACACTGCTACAGATTCGCTCAGCTCCACACTGACCTCCTGCCTCGACAACCTGTGCCCACTAGTCACTAAACCTGCAAGACCTTCACAACCGCGACCATGGCTGACAGACACCATCCGAGCTCTACGTACCACCCTCAGAGCGGCAGAAAGGAAATGGCGCAAAACCCGCAACCCATCTGATCTCGAAAAACTTAGATCTCTACTAGCCTCCTTCTCCGCCTCTGTAACAGCTGCCAAGACAACCTACTACAACGACAAGATCAGCAACACTACAGACCCACGTAAGTTGTTTTCTACATTCAAGTCACTGCTCAACCCTCCCCCCCTCCTCCGCCCACAGACCTGAACCCAGACAACTTTGCCACCTTCTTCACGGAAAAGACGGCAAATATTAGCAAGCAATTCTGTGAGCCGCCCTCCCGTCCAGAAGACACCCCCCTGGAAAACACGGCGACTCCTGCAACACTTCATGAATTCACTCTGCTCTCTGAAGAAGACGTTTCCAAACTCATCACAAGAAGCCGTCCCACCACCTGCCTACTAGACCCAGTACCCACAAACCTTCTTCAAGACATTGCCCAAACAGTGGTCCCAGCAATCACATCCATCATGAACTCCTCACTCTCCTCCGGCACTGTCCCCTCCGCCTTCAAACAAGCAAGGGTGACACCACTACTGAAGAAGCCTACACTGAACCCTGCTCATGTCGAAAACTACAGACCTGTCTCACTGCTTCCCTTCCTATCCAAGACGCTAGAAAGGGCAGTTGCAAAGCAGGTCACCAACTTCCGAAACCAGAACGGATTACTGGACCCAAAACAATCTGGTTTCAGAAGTGGACATTCAACTGAAACTGCGTTACTCTCAGTGACTGAAGCTCTAAGGACTGCAAGAACGGAAGGACTATCCTCGGTCCTCATACTACTAGACCTGTCTGCAGCCTTTGACACAGTCAACCACAAGATCCTCCTGAGGATACTCAGAGCCATGGGAATCACAGGCATTGTCCACTCATGGTTCAACTCCTACCTCTCTGGACGCACCTTCAGTGTGTCATGGCAAGGGAAGCTGTCTACGACTCACACCCTCTCCACAGGCGTACCCCAAGGATCAGTGCTGGGACCCCTTCTGTTTGCAATATACACCTCCTCCCTGGGACGCGTCATTCAAACACATGGGTTCTCCTACCACTGCTATGCTGATGACACCCAGATGTACCTGTCGTTCCGGCCAGAGGACACCACGGTTTCGGAACGCATCTCTGCCTGCCTCACCGACTTGTCAACATGGATGAAGGACCACCACCTACAGCTGAACCTGGCCAAGACAGAGCTCCTGGTGATCCCAGCTAAAGAGTCGCTCAGTCACAACATCAACCTCAAGATAGGCTCCACCATCGTGACCCCAAACAAAGTCGCCAAAAACCTCGGCGTCATGATTGATGATGAGCTGTCATGCTCCAACTACATCAACTCAGTCACCCGGACCTGTCGAATCCAGATGTCCAACGTACGGAATATCAGACCTGTGCTGACACAATATTCTACACAACGACTGGTCCAGGCCACGGTCCTGTCCCGCGTTGACTACTGCAACTCACTCATGACAGGTCTACCTGCTTGTGCGCTAAAGCCTCTGCAGATGATCCAGAATGCGGTGGCACGGTTGATTTTCAATCAACCCAAAAGGACCCATGTTACTCCTCTATTTATTGAGTTGCACTGGTTACCGATCGCCGCCTGGATCAAGCACAAGGCATTGACCCTTGCCTACAAAACCATCACAGGAACGGCCCCAGCTTATCTGAAGGACCTACTAACGCCTTATGTTACTGGAAGAGAACTGCGCTCATCCAGCACAAGCCGTCTGGCTCTGCCATCCAGTCGCTCTAGGTACTCCCAGTCAAGATTGTTCTCCGTTGTGGTACCCAAGTGGTGGAACAGTCTCCCAGAGGCAGCAAGACTGAGCACATCTCTTGCAGCTTTCAAGAAACAACTAAAGACATTCCTCTTTCGAGAGAATCTACTAGACTAATGCTTGAACTGGCCTTGCCCTAGGGCAGACTCCTGACATGATGTTTAGTTTAGTGTGTGTACTCGTTATTTGCTCCTTATATTAAAAAAAAAACAAACAAAAAAAAAACAACTAACCCCTCTTTGCAACTGCACTTGTTGTTCTGTATATCTCCTGTGCACTTTGTATTTGCTTGTGATGTTGGCTTGATTATGTCCTCTTTTGAAAGTCGCTTTGGTTATAAAGCGTCTGCCAAATGCAATGTAATGTAATGTAATGTAATGTAATGTAATTTACTTTATTTATTTGAAATCCTATGGTACTTTTTCAAATCATGGTACTTATTCAAATTTCAAATTATCACTCACTACGCAGTATTTTTAATGTCTACTTCCGTTTGTTTTCTATTTATCAAACCAAACTGTTTGTAGCCTATCCACTAACATTTGAGGACATACGGTCAAATCACTCCACCAGCACAATGCCACGGGTGGGCCCATTAATTGTATGGACAGAGTGGACTTGCTGG
>NC_085875.1:15907881-15910381 GCF_034702125.1 Engraulis encrasicolus
TATTGACACCGCCTAGCCTGCTGTCAATTTTTCGTAAGAAAAAGCACACACACAACACATTTTTTTGTGCAAATCATTTACAATCAGTCACTAGATCCTGATCAAGCAGAGTCACCGGCTAAGTACAGTAAATGAAACAAATATATTACTGACATGAAAGTTATGTAATTGACAACAGCGTTAAGCATTGGCAAATTGTGTCAAAATGATAACGGTATTATGTATTTCTCTGACCATCGTGTAATGACTGACTGGTAGTGTTCATACACTGCTATGTAGTGTGTATTGAGTTGAAGACGGAGTTTGCTTTTATTGCTCATGTTAAATATTTTGGAAACGTAAGAGCCTTTTACACACAAGATGCTGTGTTTGGAAAATCGGTTTCTTTGGTTAGCCCGGTGCGTTAACTGTTACGAAAATGTGCTTTTCGCAGTGACAACCGTGTCAAAGCGATCAAGAAAAACTGTAAGTATCGAAAAAAATCGAATCCCTGATTAAGAATTCGATACCATATCGTATCATCATGAAGGCTGTGAATTACACCCCTAACAAGCAATCATCCAAGCAAGCGTCCTGTTCGCCTCTTATTCTGACTACATAACTTTTTTTTCAAGTTCAGGCTCACCCCTGCCCAGCCAGGCATGGAGATCCAGTTTCTTTTCTTTCTTTCTTTCTTTCTTTCTTTCTTTCTTTCTTTCTTTCTTTCTTTCTTTCTTTCTTTCTTTCTTTCTTTCTTTCTTTCTTTCTTTCTTTCTTTCTTTTTCTCTCTCTCTCTCTCCCTCTCTCTCTCTCACACACACACACGCACACACACATACACACACACACACACACACACCCTCACTCTCTAAGTCCATTCAGGCAGGGAGATCCACTTTCCTTCACTTCCACTTTCTTTTTCTCTCTCTCTCTCTCTCCCTCTCTCTCTCTCTCACACACACACGCACACACACACACACATACACATCAGGGCTTGATATTAACTTTTCCATCCACCGGCCACTGTGGCTAGTGGTTTTCCCGAGTCACTAGCCATTCAGATATTCCACTAGCCACAGATTTTATGTATTGTTCTTTTATCATGACAGTGTACGTCTAACCTCAGAAGATGAGGTGCTAAAACACGATCAGTGTATAGCTTTCTACATTGAAGTATACACACACACACACACACACACACACACACACACACACACACACACACACACACACACACACACACACACACACACACACACACACACACACACACAATCCAGGGCTGAGCAGACCCAATCAGGCATGGAGGTAAAGTTACCTCTTTCACGTCCTCTTTGCTCCAGTTGCATTCCAACAATGTTTGTGTTGCAGCATTGTTGTTGTCATAGTGTGTGTGTTGTTGTGATGCAACAGAGGAGTGTGTTGTGGTCGAGAAGTGTGTGCGCGCGCGTGTGTGTGTGTGTGTATGTGTGTGTGTGTGTGTGTGTGTGTGTGTGTGTGTGTGTGTCTGTCTGTCTGTCTGTTTGTGTGTGTTTTTGTGTGCGTGTGTGCGTGATCGCACGCGCGCGTGTGTGTGCATGGTTGCGTGTGTGCACGTGTCCGTGCATGCATGTGCGTGTGCATGTGTGAGTGTGTTATGTGTGTGTTATGTAGCGCAGTTCTCTATGTTCCATCATCTTCTGCTGAGAGCAAAAGACACAAACAGCGGCGTGGCCGTAGCAACAGGCCTCTGGGTTTAAGACGGGGCATTTTCACGCCGTATAAATAGAGCTCACATGAGCAGCCTGGATCTGACTTCACACGAGTGGAGCTGTGACGTTGAGAAGAATGGGATCGTGATGTGGGCAGAGACGGCCTTTCCATTAGGCCAGGGGTGGGGAACCTACGTCTTATCCGGCCCCCGATATACTTTTAATGTTATGCAGCTTCACATGAAATATGACATATTTTGTGAAGGAATCTTAGAAAATACATTTGCAATACAATAAAGTTGTATTCAGGGGACCTAGAGAAGGTGGGGACTGTTTTAAAGGTGGCTGCTTTCAATATTGGCCCAAAGTGCAGGGGGAAATCCTGGTTTGTGTTCATAAATGCGGCCCTGGGAGGACTTTTCCGGCCCTCGGATGAATTTGAAGTGGTCCCTTGAATGAAAAAGGTTCCCCACCCCTGCATTAGGCAAACCTAGGCAATTGACTAGGGCCCAGACCAAAATTGTCCTCCATAGGGGACCCCAACTGTCACACAGTCTCGCTAAACACACAAAAAAGTAGGCTTGATCTTAATTTTGTCACTTACAGTATGTAAAGTAATCGAAGATATAGTATATGAGAAAAAACACTAAAATAGCACCAAAACACAGGATTTTTTAAATAATGACTTTTGAGGCCCTGTGTTTTCATTTCGCCTAGGGCCTCAACATGAAATGGCTGGATCCGCTCCAGGATGTGTGTGTGTGTGTGTGTGTGTGTGTGTGTGTGTGTGTGTGTGTGTGTGTGTGTGTGTGTGTGTGTGTGTGTGTGTG
>NC_085875.1:15922881-15925381 GCF_034702125.1 Engraulis encrasicolus
ACACTCAAACACACACACACACACACACACACACACACACACACACACACACACACACACACATGCGCGCGATGGCAGTCCCCTCTCTCCGCTCCGTGCTAAGATGAATGGCTGTGTTGATAGGGGGTCTCAGATTAGCTTTAATTCCCCAGAATTACGGCTTCTCTCTCTCTCTCTCTCTCTCTCTCTGTCTCTCTCTCTCTCGCTCTCTCTCTCTCTCTCTCTCTCTGTCTCTCTCTCTCTCGCTCTCTCTATCTGTCGCGGGTGTGTGTGTGCGTGCGGGCGCCAGACAGGACAACCTCCACTGCACACGACTCTGCTCCCACAGCTGACCAGGCTGCAGCAGGGAGCGGGATCTGTGTTGCCAGATTGGGCTGTTTCCCGCCCAATTGGGCTGCTTAGGATGGCCGTGTGCGGGTAAAAATGGCATTTAGCAGGAAAACACGCCCAATTTTTGCATATAGAAATCAATAGAATTGGGCGGGATTTTTGTGTTTCTAGGCGGGCTTTGAGCATTTTTTGGGCTGGAAATCATCAGCCTCATCTGGCAACCCTGAGCAGGATAGGGATAGGGATAAGGGATAGGGGCTGTTTACTGATGAACACACCTACCTACAGCAGCCATGACGTTTATAATACACAACTACCCCGAGCGGGGTCACAGGGGTGTGACCACGTAGGAGACATTGGGGGAGGGGGGGTGGGGGGCAGGGTAGGGGGCAGTGGGGGACAGAGAGAGAGAGAGCGATACAGAACGAGAGAGAAATGGAAGCAGAGGGAGAGAGAGAGATAGAGAGAGAGGATGTGAGTGATGAAAAATCATGTGATTTTTTTCCCCAAAATACATTACATGTGATGGACTGTCATATTTGGCTAATTGAATGGCGAGGTTTTCATTTGTGGTTGTTTTCAGTGTGTAAAGAATGTTACATAAACTGAGAAAGCACACATCGAACAATCATGTCGCATAAAAGGAGGAAAGGAGTATAATAAGCCATAGTGCTGCACAATTATATCCACAGTGAATTATGTAATGGCGAAAAAACATGTGCAGGCAAACAGGCAGTGTTTATCAAAAGATAATCTATTAACTTCATATATATTTAAATGAATCGGTTTTACTGAGGCATGCAACCAATTTTACAGAGATTCATAAAATGGCATTTCTCTTATACTGCATAGCAATAAAATAAAATAGAAACCTTTCAGCTACCTATACTGAAACAATTGTAGTATACCCCACTGGCGATTGCAGATACAAACATGTATTCATTCACTATGAAAAGTGATGAATTTATAAAACATTTAAAAAAAATTACCTCACAATAGACTATTTGAATTTTGACATGTAAATTATTGTGATTTTTTTGTTTTGTATCAATGCATACTCATATAATGTACACAGTAAAATATTCAACACTTAGAGAGTACTCTGGAACCAAATACACTCTAGAAGATGTTAAATTTACTATCTAAGTGTTGAATCAACACTCCAGAATTTACTGTGTTATAAGGTAAAGCAAAAAAAAAAAGCATGTTGCCGCTTATAATAACATCCCTAATCTCGCAGCATTCATTTAATTTGTATCCTATTTGCTTCCTCTTCCTTTCTCTTTTCTCATATTTTATTTTTTCCTCAGAATTCAGCTGATAAACACAAACATGAAAGGGTGTCAAGGGGTCTCTTCCTCTGCTGTCGGCCTATTAGAAGAGCACAGTTGATAGCCCCACCCCTGAGCTCACCTCACCAGGCAGTCCACCTCACCTCACAGCGATAAGAAAACACAATCTTATACCAGACATACCGTTAGAAAGACGGGGAGGGCAGAGAGAGAGAGAGAGGAGTAGAGGGAGAGAGAGAGAGAGAGAGAGAGAGAGAGAGAGAGAGAGAGAGAGAGAGAGAGCACTAAAGAATGAAGAATACAGTAGATGGAAAAAGAGAAAAGAGAGGGACTTGACGACATGTAGAAAGAAAGATAGAGAGAGAGAGAGAGAAACAGAGAGAGAATGGAGAATACAGTAGATAGAAAAAGAGAAAAGAGAGGGACTTGAGAGAGACATGAAGACATGAAGGAAGAGAAATAGAGAGAGAGAGAGAGAGAGAGAGAGAGAGAGATAGGGAGAGAGAGAGAGAGAGAGAGAGAGAGAGAGAGACAGAGACAGAGAGACAGAGACAGAGACAGACAGAGAGAGAGATAGAGTGTGTTAACGTTACAGAGAGGCTGTGTGGGTAAGAGAGAGGGTGTGTGTGTGTGTGGGTGGGTGTGTGTGTGGGTGAATCCATTACGGCAGTGCTGAAACAGGGTCAAACAGCTCCCTCTCCAGGTCAAAATAGCGCTCCAGCAGCACGCGGGGAAGGAAGGAAGGAAGGAGGGACGGAAGAGGCACTTGTGCAAACCACACCACACAGAGCACAGGGAGCAGCGACGAAGACAGAACCCTGTAACCAGTGGCGGTTTTAGGGTAAGTTGGGAAAGCAAGCGAAAATTCGAAATAATGA
>NC_085875.1:15940381-15945381 GCF_034702125.1 Engraulis encrasicolus
ACAATGTTTCATAGTCTATAAATCAAAACGGCTTGTGTGCTTGAGTGATGCATTGGCACTTTAACTAGGCGGGCGGCTGAAACCAAAATCCCATATTTTACTACTCCATATCATGTTTTCCCATCCCGAGTGAAACCGTTAAACCCCTTTTTACAAGTGGCTACAAACCCCACAAGCGCATTTAGACAAGTCAAGAACAACGTATTAGCGGTCGAGCGAAATGTTTTGGCAATCACCCGAAACCTCCAGACCAGACGTTTTATATTTTTGCGTGGTAGCAATGCGATGCGGCGGGTCTGGGTCTGGGGGGTTCAGGGTGATATCGGGGGTCCGGGGGGGTTGCTATCGGCGATAGAGGCCCCAATGCGCTCGTTAGGCGCTCAGCTTTCATTCAGTCATCCGCTGTGAAGAGAGAGAGAGACAGAAAGGGGTGTGTGTGTGTGTGGGATGTGTGTGTGTGTGTGTGTGTGTGTGTGTAGGTGTGTGTGTGTGTGTGGGTGTGTGTGTGAAGAGAGAGAGAGAGAAAGAGAGAGAGAGAGAGAGAGAGAGAGAGAGAAGGGTGTGTGTGTGTGTGTGGGATGGGTGTGTGTGTGTGTATGGGTGTGTGTGTGGAGGGGGGGGGGGTGATAGCGTCTGACCCCTCCCTGCCATTAGGGGGCAGAGGGCATAGAGCAAAGGCCTTATTACCACTTAGAAGTGAACAGAAGCCCCTTCATAGGACACAAGTACTTTATGGGGAGCGTAAAAGACAACAAGGGAGACGGGAGGGAGGTGAGACGGAGGGAGAGAGAGATGGAGGGAGAGAGGGCGGGCGGCCAACTGAACTGAACGAACGTTGGGAATGTCAAAAAGGACCAGAGTGGAAACGCTGGTAAGGAAAACAAAGAGAGGAAACAGACTACTCTTCAGGAAGAAATAAAAGAAATAAATAAATCAAAATGGGTTGTTTCGCAGAAATGTGAAATATGTAATAATGTTTTAGATTTACAAGAGTATAGTTTTCAGCTATAGTCAGGAAGGCGAATATCATATTCATTTAGATATGTGGGAGGGAACAAAAAAAATAAAACCCTGATGTATTCCGAGCAGTCAAGAGCGATTTGTAAAAACTCTCTCCCTTTTTAGTTTCAGCGTCTCTGCCTCTGCTCTGCATTTGGGAATTAATTCGGTACAAATTGAAGCCGCCCGACTAGCTAATTAGGAACCAATTAACACGGGCCGCTTTGGCGCGAACAAATGGGGGGCCGGCGATCCGTCACGGCAGTGGGAGACACGTCCAATAAAGCTGAGGGAGCGCACGCACACACGCGAGCACGCACTCACGCGCGCGCACACACACACACACACACGGGCACACGCGCGCACACACGTGCACGCGTACGCACACACACTACACACACACACAAAGTGAGTCCAATAAAGCCAAGAGCACTCGCATGCGCGCGCACACACACACACACACACACACACACGCAGACGCACGCACACACAGAGTGAGACACGTCTGTCTAATAAAGCCAAGGTAAGCGACGCTAGCGTACTTTAGAGGACATCTCCTCCCTCTCACTCTCATCTGCGTCCGCTAAACACACACACACACACACACACACACACACACACACACACACACACACACACACACACACACACACACACACACGCACACTGCGGCCTCTTAGCCAGTCGCGTACCTCTTCACATTACTTTCTTAATCATTTTTTTTCCCTCTCTCTCTTTTGTTTATTCCTCCCTGCCGAAAGTCTTTATCATAGTCTTAACCAAAGCCCATTGCGTTAGTGCGTTAATAGAAACCAGTGTTTACAAGGCTCCGCGCATTTGTATTAAGCCTAATTGAGCAATATGCTTCATTGATTTCGCTAGTCTACAAAGGTCACCAAGAACTTGCGATTCTCTGCCAGCAATTACTTTATTTAAAATTATTTATTGACTGCTGATCAATGCCAATTCTCGTTTTGTTTTATTCTTGCCGTATATTTTTTTTTTCACCTGCCACAGTTTGGGATGGTTAATTAGCTTGAAGGACACGTGTCGTCTTTGCTCTGCAACGGATAGTGAGCACCGCTGTGTGCTGTGTGTGTGTCTGTGTGTGTGTGTGTGTGTGTGTGTGTGTGTGTGTACCTGTGTACGTGTGTGTGAGCGACATTAGCTCAGGCCCCCGTATCACTCTCAGGCCCTGCTGTCTGCATGCCGCAGTGGCCATGTGCTCCGACTGGAGAGAGAGAGAGAGAGAGAGAGAGAGAGAGAGAGAGAGAGAGAGAGAGACAGACAGACAGAAAGTGTAACAGAAAGTGTAAGAGAAAGAGACAGAGAAAGAGAAAGAGGAGCGAGTGTAAGAGAGAGAAAGGGGTAAAAGAGTTAAGGATAGAAATAGAAATAGCAGGCCAATTCAGAGAGGGTTTTTTTTCCCTCCTATCATGATGTCTTTATTTCTTGCATCAGCTGAGTTCATGGACAGAGTGTGTCTGTCTCCCAATGTTAGTGACCTGACCTCTGACTAAAAACAGAAGCATATTTTCCAGCACTGAAATTGAACAAAAAGAAAGAAAAGAAAAAAAAAAGAAAAAAGAATTAATTTTGACTGGTATGTACTGTAGTTTCATTGCACATGACTTCCATCTGTCATAGAACTCACCCACGCAGTCACCCACCTAAGTTACACTCAACATTTTTACTTTTTATTTTACAAAATTGCATTTGAACTTTTTTTTTTTTTTTACCCCAACAACCCCGACAGACTGATTAAAGGCCAACTTCCGATAAAACTCAGTTTTACTCACTCCTTTCGAAGATCGGACGGTCACCCCAAGTTAAACTCACTTGCAAGGCTCTCATAGCGGTGCGTCAACTCTCCTGGCTGTGTTTCCCGGTGTTTCCCAATTTACATCAATAATGCAGAGAAACGAGCGAATCACGAAAGCCTTTCTGTGTTTCGTCACGTCGAAAGAAGGCGTTGCCCACAAAGGTTTATATCGACCCATTTATCTAAAAACATGTCGAGTAATTTTTTTCTGCTTGTTTTCAAAACAAGCAACGTCTGGTGGCCCGAAACATAGCTTAGCTTAGCTATCAGCTGGTTGCTACTCTCAGGTACACACACAGCACAAAGCCTCATACATAAAGCCTGCTCACTCCGGTTGCTCCGTGCCTACAGCTCGCCTAGGGGTCGCTGTCGAAAGAGCACAGCCCTGAATGGAGCCTGCACGCCTCCGTTGGCGCCCCTATAGTGCAGTACCACCCGGGGAAGTGGCGACTCTGTTTCCCATTACATTCCCTCCAGGAGCTGGAGGACTGAGCCAATCAGAGACGCGTTTCTTTGAGAGCAGGAGGAGTGAGCCAATCAGAGACGCATTTCCACGAGAAACACGGAACACTCTCTCGTTTCTCCACAAGCCACCTTGCCAGCTTGCAAAAACGTCTTGAAACAAAGCAACCAGAACGTTTTTTAAAACAGGACCAACGCGTAACACATTCAATAACAATTGGGAACACGGCAATATTATTTAAATTACGTTGAGAGGCGATCTTTAAAGATGCCCTTTTTTGTTTCTGTTCTTTCCGTAATGTAATGTATTCTGAGCTAACCATTAATATATTAAAGAAGTACAAAAAAAGGTGAAGAAAAGACAGGGAAAGAAAAGGAAGTAAAATTAGTCTCTCCATTAATATAAAAAAAGGAAAGAAAAGAAAAAGAGGTAAAATATGTTTCTCTGTCTCCCCCCCCTTCTCCCTCCCTCTCTGCCCCGCAGATCCAGAAGAGGTGGAGAGGCTTCTTTGTGAGGAAGTACGTCCACAATTACTACGACAGGAAGCACTATCTGGAGGCATTGGCCAAGAAAAACGAGGAAGTGAGGTAAGGAACGTGGACAAAGAGTGCAAAAAAAAGAATTTAAAAATGTAGTGTTAATTTAACCCTTAGAGAGTACTCTGAGACCAAGTACAGTGTCTAAGATGTTAAAATGACTCCATAGGTGTTGAAGTAACACTGCAACTTTTACTGTGTAGAGTACAGTAGCACTTCGTAGCCAGCGGCGTCCACTCCCTGTAAAGCAGTGTTTCTCAAACTTTTCATGCCATTCCCGCTTCAGAGGAAGGGTGTCTGTCTGCGCCCCCCTCAAGCAAAATGGTTACGAAAATACAAATAAATAGGCCTTCGTAAAGTTTATTAGAGACTAATATTACACGTACAGTATATGGCCTATGATGTTCTGTAAATATTAGTGAATAAATTAATGAATATATTGTGATTGTAAAGTGAATGTGTTGACTTAATGGCAAAGCAGAAAAGTATTAAAAAAAGAAAAACCTTCTGACTTCACGGGCCCCCCCTCCAATACCTCCGCGCCCCCTTAGGGGGGCTTCCGCCCCACTTTGAGAAACACTGCTGTAAAGAATGAGGGTGTGCGGAGGCGACGTGGTTCAGTAGGCTAGTCTAGCGCACCGTACTATTTGGCCGGGGGCCCGGGGTTCGATTCTAGCGCACCGTACTATTTGGCCGGGGGCCCGGGGTTCGATTCTAGCGCACCGTACTATTTGGCCGGGGGCCCGGGTTCGATTCTAGCGCACCGTACTATTTGGCCGGGGGCCCGGGGTTCGATTCTAGCGCACCGTACTATTTGGCCGGGGGCCCGGGGTTCGATTCTTGCGCACCGTACTATTTGGCCGGGGGCCCGGGGTTCGATTCGATTCTAGCGCACCGTACTATTTGGCCGGGGGCCCGGGGTTCGATTCTTGCGCACCGTACTATTTGGCCGGGGGCCCGGGGTTCGATTCTTGCGCACCGTACTATTTGGCCGGGGGCCCGGGGTTCGATTCTAGCGCACCGTACTATTTGGCCGGGGGCCCGGGGTTCGATTCTTGCGCACCGTACTATTTGGCCGGGGGCCCGGGGTTCGATTCTAGCGCACCGTACTATTTGGCCGGGGGCCCGGGGTTCGATTCCGTCCTGAGGTCTTTTCCCCATCTCTCTCTCCCCAACTCAT
>NC_085875.1:15950381-15952881 GCF_034702125.1 Engraulis encrasicolus
TGGCCTAGACAGTTTCCAAACATTAACCCTATACTAATCCTGTGAAGGGAACAGAAGCTCCCATTTGGCAAGCTACAGTCATACAACTTAAGTGATTTAGAGATGATCTGCAAAGAAAAGCGGACAAAAATCCTTTCTAATATATCCACAAACATTGTCATTAACTGAAAGAGACATCTGACCTCTGTATGAGAAAACAAGGGTTTTGCCACCAAGTAATTTTGTCTTTTTTGACTAGAGGGGTCAAATACTTATTTTCCTCAATGGAATACAAATCAATTAAAATATATTCTTCAAAGTCATTTTCTGGATTTTCTTTTTGATATTCTGTCTCTCTATATTAGAATACATTTTATCATTAATATTATAGAATGATCATGTCCTTATTAGTGGGCAAACCAACAAAATCAGCAAGGGATCAAATACTTATTCTCCTCACTGTATACAGTAATATAACGGGGACCCAATTCTGGGCCCCCTATCTCTCTGGGCTCAGGACAACATACCCCTTTGTCCCCCCCCATGTCGGCGGGCCTGACCGTGACTGTAATACCAACCCCACACCCCCACCCCACCCCCCACCTCCACCCTGCTACTGCGCTGCCTCCACCCCCCCTCCTTGTCCTCATTAACCAAAGCTCTGTACCCCTCCACCCCCGTTCAGATCCCCTCACCGCCAAGACTGTAACACTCACCCCACCCCACCCCGTCCCACGAAACAAGGCTGTGTACAACCCTCAGCACCCACCACCCCACCCCCCCCTTCTACTTGCCTGTTCTGCTGCCCTACCCAACCAAACCACCCTCCTGCCCCCCCGCCTCCCCACCTGTATTGTGTCCCCATCATTGCCTGTCTTGTCGCTTGTATCAGAGGTGCCACCTCTTGCCACACAACTCTCCCCCCACACACACACACACATACCAGGTGTTAAGAATCGTCCTTCACTTCCCTCTCCTCTCCTCTCCTCTCCCCTCCTCTCCTCTCCTCTCCTCCTCCCCTCTCCTCTCCTCTCCTCTCCTCTCCTCTCCTCTCCTCTCCCCTCCTCCTCTCCTCTCCTCTCCTCTCCTCTCCTCCTCCCTCTCCTCCTCCTCTCCTCTCCTCTCTCCTCTCCTCTCCTCTCCTCCTCTCCTCTCCTCTCCTCTCCTCCCCTCTCCTCTTTCCTCCCATCCTCTCCTCTCCTCTCTCCTCCCATCCTCTCCTCTCTCCTCCCATCCTCGCTTATCCTCTCCTCTTCTCCTCTCCTTTCCTCTCCTCTCCTCTCCTCTCCTCTCGCTCTCTGCCTGTCCTCATGATAGAGAGAGAGAGAGAGAGATAGAGAGAGAGAGAGAGATTCCTTCTTAGTCCTCACTCTCCTCTCCTTCCTTCTCTTCTTTTTCTTCTTTCTCTGTCTCTCTTTCTGCTGTCGCAGTATTATCTTTCCAACTTGCTCCTCCACTTCTGTTTTTCAACGATTCTTTTGTTCTCTCTTTTTCCCTCTCTATTCCCCCTTTCTTATCATGTAGTCCCTCTCACTCTCTACCTTACACCTGTTTTCCCTTTTCCCTTTTTTCCCCATTCTCTCACTCTTTCTCTATGTCCCTTTCTTTCTTTCTTTCTTTCATGCCCATACTCTTGCTCTCTCCCTCTGCTCCTCTCCCCATCACTCTCCCTCTCCCTCCGTCTCCATCTGTCTCCCTCTTTTCCCCACCATCATCATCATCATCATCATCATCTCTCTCTCTCTCTCTCTCTCTCTCTCTCTCTCTCTCTCTCTCTCTCTCTCTGTGCCCGTGCTCCCCTCTCACTTGGGTAAGGCAGCAGGCAGAGGGAGGGGGGGGGGGGGGGGGGTAGCGGGGGTTGACCATGTCACAGCACAGTGTCCATCTTCATTCACTACAACCCCCCCGACTCCCCTCCGAGTGCCCTCCCCAACCCCCAAACCCCCCCACCCCCCCCTACTCCCCCCGTGCCTCCCCTAATGAAGTCAAGACCCCAGTGCACCGCAGCAATTCCACAGCAAGACTTGTGCAATGTAACAATTCATCACTTGTCAGGAAGACACTTAAAGTTGCGGCGCCCTAATAAGGGCATGCTGCAGGCAGGCCAATTAGAAAAGGAGAGAGAGGGAGAGAGAGAGAGAGAGAGAGAGAGAGAGAGGGAAAGAGAGGAGAGAGAGGAGAGCGTTTTGCATATTTACTGAGCGCTTCCGTCTGTGTGTGTGTGCATGCATGTATGTCTGCTTTTGTGTGTTTAATGCGCATGTGTGTATGCGTTTGTGCATGCGTGTGTTAGTGCATGCGTGTGTTAGTGTGTGTGTGTGTGTGTGTGTGTGTGTGTGTGTGTGTGTGTGTGTGTGTGTGTGTGTGTGTGTGTGTGTGTGCGTATCATTGGCAGCATGGCCTGTTGCCTGCGTGACTTATTCAGTCTATCTGCGGTAAACAGCTGTGTAATTACGAGGGGCATGATCAGATAAACGTCTCTCTGTAAATGTTCTTCTAACGCGACGGATCGCTCTCAAAC
>NC_085875.1:15977881-15990381 GCF_034702125.1 Engraulis encrasicolus
TTCTCTCTCTCTCTCTCTCTCTCTCTCTCTCTCTCTCTCTCTCTCTCTCTCGCTCTCTCTCACCCAATTATTTGTGGTTTGAACAGGAACCCTCTCTCCTCCCTCCACACCCCCGCACCCCCCACACACCCCACACCACCACCACCACACCCTGTACGATAAGCATCAGGGAGAGTGATAGATTGATTATATGTGTTGTGTGTGTGTGTGTGTGTGTGTGTGTGTGTGTGTGTGTGTGTGTGTGTGTGTGTGGTGGTGGTGGTGGGGGGGTGTTGTATCTGTCCATGGCGGGGGGCTGATCGGGTGATGATAGCAGTGAGGACAGCGGCCATCTCAACATCATGAATTAAAACGCTTGAAGGTCAAGCCACCAAAGAAAACAAAGACAGGGGGACAGGGGAGGGGTAAAACACACACACACACACACAGGCACACACACGCACGCACACACACACACACACACACACACACACACACACACACACACACACACACACACACACACACACACACACATACATATACACACACACACACACACACACATTCAAAAAATTCACTTTGGGATGAGCTGCCACTTCTACTACAGAGAGCAGAGGTCGGCAGCGGGGGAATGTCAGACAAGATGCCTGCATGTACACACACACACACACACACACACACACACACACACACACACACACACACACAGACACACACACTGACCGGTGCAGACACACACACACACACACACCCACACACACACATACACACACAGACACACACACACACACCCTGACCCTTGCACACACACACACACACACACACACACACACACACACACACACACACACACACACACACTGACCCGTGCAGACACACACACACACACACACACACACACACACACACACACACACACACACACACAAGCGTGTCTGTCTGGCGAGTCCCTAACCAACTAGACTGTGCCGTCTGATAGACTTCTGGCAAACTAAATTCCACTGTTTTGTCTGACAGCGGCTCAAAACTGTGTCTGTTTGTGTGTGTGTGTGTGTGTGAATATGTTTGTGTGTGTGTGTGTGTGTGTGTGTGTGTGTGTGTGTGTGTGTGTGTGTGTGTGTGTGTGCGTGCACCAACCATGTTTGTGGCGAGGGCTGGCGGAGACAAAGTTGGTGGAATTGCAGGAATCCAAATGGCATGAGCTGAGATGATTGAATCAGTTTAGCTTTGCCCCGTCTCTCTCTCTCTCTCTCTCTCTCTCTCTCTCTCTCTCTCTCTCTCTCTCTTTCTATCGCTTTCTCTCTCTCACTCATTCGCTCACTCTGTCTCTCTGTCTCTCTCTCTCTCTCTCTCTCTCTCTTTCTATCGCTTTCTCTCTCTCACTCATTCGCTCACTCTGTCTCTCTCTCGCTCTCTATCTCTTTCTCTCTCTCTCTCTCTCTCTCTCTCTCTCTCTCTCTCTCTCTCTCTCTCTCGCTCAATCACTCTTTCTCTCTCTCTCTCTCTCTCTCTCTCTCTCTCTCTCTCTCTCTCTCTCTCTCTCTCTCTCTCTCTCTCTCTCTCTCTCTCTCTCTGTGTGAAAGTAAATGAACCCGTAAGAGAAAGGCAACACGCCATTACCCCTTGTATGATTTTGCACAAAATCAAACGAACCATTCGTCAAGCGGCCAGCCAAACGGACAGTCCACTGGTCCAGCCTGCCCTCAGACACACACACACACACTCTCTCTCTCACACACACAGACACACACCACACACACACACACACACACCACACACACACACACATGACATGTTCGCTGTCAAGCGTTCCCGAGCGTGCCCATTCGTTACTGCAGAAATGATATTAGGGGATGCGTGTAATTCATGGCTAGTTGAGGGAGTGCGCTTCGACTCCTGCACTGGTGTGCTGGAGTGGTGGTCACCGCGGCGACGGACTGAAGGCATCCATCATGGCTGACAGATATCCGTCGGAATGCCGACGGTTACAGATGCTTGTCTCGGCCGAGGTGTGCGTGTGTGTGTGTGTTGTGTGTGCGTGTGTGTGTGTTTGTGTGTGTGTGTTTGTGTGTTCTCGTGTGTGTGTTCGTGTGTGTGTGTGTGTGTGTGTGTGTGTGTGTGTGTGTTCTCGTGTGTGTGTGTGGGTGTGTGTTCTCTCGTGTGTGTGTGAGTGTGTGTGTGTGTGTGCTGGAAGAAGTTCAGATTGGAGGCTCTTTAGCATTAGTGGTGGTTACATGGTTAAAATGGATGGTTCACTCGCTCCACACGCGTCAGGACAACTCTTAATGAAATGCAGTTAGCACGCCTAATTAGAGAGAGAGAGAGAGCGAGAGAGAGAGAGAGAGAGAGAGAGAGAGAGAGAGAGAGAGAGGGTGTGGGTATGGGTGCTTGTGAGTGCATGTTTTCGTACGTCCGTGTGTATGTGTGTGTGTGTGTGTGTGTGTGCGTCTGCGTGTGTGTGTGTGTGTGTGTGTGTGTGTGTGTGTGTGTGTGTGTATGTGTATGAGATTAAGTGTGAAGATTTGAGGAACATCCTGTGTCTGCACATCATTGTCATGTTGGAGGGTTTCCTTCTGTACCTCTGTGGCGTGTAAAATCACCATAGACTCAGCCCATCGCAGCAAGCAAGCAGATCGCCGTTGCATGGACATGTGCAACAAAATGCTATTTCAGTTGAAGTTGAGATTTTATTTAATCACGTGACGTGCCGTGACGTGTGATGTTCCAAGATGGCGCCGCTCTATGGCGACTCGGTGTTGCATTGAAAGCGTCCTCACCTTCTCCATCCTGGTCTGGTATGGCAGCGCCACCAGCCAGGATAAGTAACAACTGGAGAGGGTGGTACGCAAGGCCTCTAAAATCACAGTCTTCCCACCTTAGCCTCACATTACAATCTGACCCCTCGCACCCAGCACACCCTCTATTCACACTCCTACCATCAGGCAAAAGATACAGCAGCATCCCATGCAATAGGCCTACCACAAGTTTTAGGGACAGTACCTCCCCACAAGATGTACGCCACTTGAATTTGCACTAGGACTTTACAGTCACTCCACTGCCTGGCTTTCTACTGCTGCCTACCTTGCACTATGTACTGTATCATGTCTTATTGCACTTTCAATGTTTATTGTATGCGTAATCCCCTGTTTATGTATGGCACCTCTTGTCTTCTTGTCTTTATCTTAGCTATATATGTATTTGTGTTGTTAAATGTAAGAGCAAACCAAAGACATTCCTTGCAACTGTATGTTATACTTTTGATTTGGCTGTAATAAACTTGAACTTGAACTTATTAGTTTCATGATGAATATTTTAGGAAGCCTCTCAGCTCAACTGAGCTTTGCAACAGAGGGTCTCTGTGCTCCCGTCAGCCAGGATGAATGAAGGAATGAAGTAGGGATGCACCGATACCGATACTGGTATCGGTATCGGCACCCTATACTGCTCATTATACTCGTACTCGTACTCGTCAAGCACTTGCCAATACCAGGAACGATACTGCTATTACACAAAACAATGCAAAATCTTGTCACGTTCTGTGTACTCTGGCAGCATGGAAAAAAGTGCCCCCTCGTACATTTACTAACATTTAAATCTACATGGAAATGGACAGTAAACATATCACAGGTGGAAAAAAAACAAGGCCATGCATTTATTTTCATTGTATTTTGGTGGTAAAAGGTATCGGTTTCAGTACTCTGTATCGGCAAGTACACACATTAATGTACTCGTACTTGTATGGGTTTTCAAAAAAGTGGTATTCTAGTGGTGCATCCCTAGAATGAAGCCTTCTTCTACTGCCAGGACCCATCCCTGTGTCCTCCTGTGCTGCTTTTCTGTCAGGGTTTGTGTACCGCTGCTAACCTAAATCAGCTGGGATCAGCAGCCTATCAATAGAAGCACCTCATAATTGCAAAGAAATGTGCAATAAGGTGAAACGGTGGTCCTTTTACGTGTATACTATTTTTAGTGAATGTTTTTCGGATGAATTGGTGCTTTATTATAATAATAAATCCTTTCGGTGTGGTGGGAGTCTGGGCCCTCAGCTCAGCCGGGCTTCCGAGCAGCACGAGTGTTGCCAGATGAGGCCAAAAAATGCTAAAAACCCGCCTAGAAGCACAAAATCCCGCCCAATTCTATTGATTTCTATGGCAAAAATTGGGCGGGTTTTTCTACTAAATGCCATTTTTACCCGCACACGGCCATCCTAAGCAGCCCAATTGGGCGGGAAACAGCCCAATCTGGCAACACCCAGCAGCACTGAGGCTCCCAGCAGTCAGTCTAGTCGGGCGTCCGGGATGAATGAAGGAAGGAAGCTCTGCTGCTAGCCAACAGGGTTCAGGAGGAGAGGATTGCCTGAGATAATACTGTTAGGAGGGGGAAAGGTGGGTCATTTTTTTATGTTGTTGAGGCGTGTGTGTGTGTGTGTGTGTGTGTGTGTGTGTGTGTGTGTGTGTGTGTGTGTGTGTGTGTGTGTGCATGTGTGCGTGTGTGTGTGTGTGTGTTCTTGTGTGTTTGGCTGGAGGTGGGGTGGCGAGGCTTTTGGGAAGTCCGGAGGGGCCCTTGGTGGGTCATTTGTTGAGCGGTGTGTGTGTGTGTGTGTGTGTGTATGTGTGTGTGTGTGTGTGTGTGTGTGTGTGTGTGTGTGCGTGTGCGTGTGGCCTGTGGGTAGTCTGGAGGGGCCTGGGGCCTCATCAATAACGCTCGGCGTGGTTACTGTCTCGCCGCGGTGTGTATGTGTCTCGCCGCGGTGTGTGTGTGTGTGTCTCGCCGCGGTGTGCGTGCGCGGTTGCCCACTGGTCATGGCCATAAAACACTCTCTCTGATCCGCGGCACCTGTCCTGTCCTGTCCTGTCCTGTCCTGTACTGCCCTTCCCTGTCCTGTCCTGTGCTGTCCTGCGGTGCCAAGCTTTGGGGGTCTGCTGTGCCGTGCATTGATATGTGATAGTGTGGTGTGGTGGTGTGGTGGGGTGGGGTGGGGTGTAACGTCCTATCCTGGCGTGTGTGGTAAAGTAGTGTGACTGGGTGTGGTGTGGTGTGGTGTGGTGCCATGGTGTGGTCGCAAGGGGGAGGGGGGAAAATCCCCCTTTAGGTAGACCTAAGGACTGTTCTATTCATTCTAGGAGCATTATGACACACCCCTTTAGGCAGACCGAAACCTGGTCACATTAGGTGCCCATAGCAACCTATTACATTGGCATATCTCTATATACTTAAAGAGTCTCTGGCCATACTTTCATGGTGTGTATGTGTGTGTGTGTGGTGAGCTGGGGGACATTTTTGTGGTGTGGTCTGGTGTGGCATGCTGTAAGTTAATGTCCGGGGGGCAAGCGCTATGCAGACATACCGCTATTCAGACATACCACTATTCAGACATACCACTATTCAGACATACCGCTATGCAGACATGCCGCGATTCAGACATACCGCTATTCAGACATGCCGCTATTCAGACATACCGCTATTCAGACGCCAGATATGCCATAGGGTTAGGGGTTAGGGTTAGGGTTAGGGTAACTGCATGCAAAAAAAAACCCTGAGCAACGTAGCACAAACCACAGAAATGGCAGATTTCAGTGGGAAACGTGCCAGTATTCAGACAATAGACATCAATGTCTGAATAGCAGCATTTCTGAATAGCGCCATGTAACCGTAATGTCCTATCCTGTGGTGTGCTGTAGTGGTAGTAGGCCAATGATTCTTAAACTTTTTCAGCCGGAGGACCACTTTGTCCCCCCAAAAATGTTCAGGGACCACCTGTCAACTTAATTCGCAGTTGACGGGTGCTAATATGGCACTGCTAATTTTGATGCAGATCTCTTACTTTTTATTCACATTACAGGCATGTCTTATTGTGGTAAAAAAAAACACTTCAGCTATGTTTAGCGTATAGCCAACTGCTAGCTTATCTTGGAAAAGTAGAAATCCCCTCGCGGACCACCTGAGCTCTGTCGCGGACCATCAGTGGTCCCCGGACCACACTTTGAGAATCAGTGGAGTAGGCCTACAGTATGTGCCGTGCTGTGGTGCGGTGCGGTGTGGTGTGTCTTGTGGTGTCATGCTCTTCCTATCCGGGGTCATCCCTATGTTCCCCGGGTCCTATGTTCCCCAGGTCCTATGTTCCCCTCTACCAGGGAACATAGGACCCTTTTTTCAAAAAAGGGTTCTATGTTCCCTACTGCTTCCAAGTAGACTGCTGCCACATGGCAAAGCGCAGGTTGTTGTTGCCACTGTGACAGGTTAGGTTTAGGGATAGTTTTGGTCAGGGCACAAATGTACAACTCAGAAACATTGCATTACGACAGGTTAGGTTTAGAGATGGTTTTGGGAAGGGCAATTTGAAAACTCGGAAACATACAATGCGGGGAACATTGGACCCTTTTTTAGAAAAAGGGTCCTATGTTCCCCGGTCCCATACAAAGACAGGGGAACATAGGACCTGGGGAACATAGGACCTGGGGAACATAGGACCCGGGGAACATAGGTACGCTCCCTCCTATCCTGTGGTGTGTGGTGTGCCATTGAGTCGCTTGGTGTGTGATGTGCTGTGGCAGGCTGGAGTGGGGTAGTGTGTGTGCCGTGTGGTTGCCCTATCCTGTGGTGTGTGTTGTGCCGTGCCGTGCCGTACTCTGGTGGCCTCTGTCCTGTGGTGTGGTGCTCTGTGCCATTGGGCAGCTTGGAGTGTGTCTGTGCTGTGGCAGGCTAGAGTGTGTGGTGTGTGTGGCGTGTGGTTGCCCTATCCCGTGGTGTGTGTGTTTGTGCTGTACCATGCTCTGGTGGCCTTTGTCCTGTGGTGTGGTGCTCTGTCGCTCTGCCATTGAGCAGCTTGGTGTGTGTCTTGTGTATGATGTGAAGCTGTGTGTGGTGTGGTTGCTTTGCCCTGTCCTGTGGTGTGTGCTGTCTGTGCTTTGTGATTCTACTGTATGGTGGCATACAGTATTTGTGCCGTATTGTCGTGTTTCATGTTGTGTGTGGCCGTGCCATAGGCTGTCCGTCCGGCATATTATATGTGTAAGTGTGTGTGTGTGTGTGTGTGTGTGTGTGTGTGTGTGTGTGTGTGTGTGTGTGTGTGTGTGTGTGTGTGTGTGTGTGTCTCTGTGTGTGTGTGTGTGTGTGTGTGTGTGTGTGTGTGTGTGTGCATGTGTGTGTGTGTGTGTGTGTGTGTGTGAGGCTGTGGTGGCCTCTATTCTGTGTTGTGGTATTGTGTGGTTGCATTCTGTGTGCCATGTTGTTGTATTTCATGTGGTGTGTGGTTGACCCTGAGGCTGACTGTTGGGGTGTGGTGTAGTATTGGTGTCCTGTAGTGTGATGCTCTATCCCAGCGGTGCCCAACGTGGGGAGGTGCTGCAACGGGGTCGCAGAGAGAAGGGAATGTTTACACGAAGCCCATAGACATGTAAGTACTTCCGCCAAGACACTTCGTGAGCTTAGAATTATAAGGTTCTATCTCCATTTAGGGTAGTTCTGAGATATTGAGCATCAAAGTTTTTACATCCCAGCTGTTTTGTGAGATAGAACGTTTTTATTTCATTAATAACAATGTAAAATAATACTTTTTTCACAAAAATAACACCACACAGGCATTAGTAAGTATGTAATGGGTCAGATTATGTAAAAAACTCTTGGCTCCTAGTCCTCACTACGTCTGGTACCTGCCTTCTGTGGAGCGATGTTGACCGGTAGGATTTATGCCGGTGTTCTGACAAACGGTCCTACATTGTAATTTTATCCTACGGTAAGATTTTTTTGTGTGTGTGAGAGAGCCCGCACACCTCGAAGGTTTCTTTTTCAGCAGGTGCAGCTTTTCAAGGTACTTCAGTCTTCAGTTCACACAAGGAAAAGTGCGACACTGCTTCACAGTTCACCACTTTTTTCTTTTTTCTTTGGTGCTGACGTTTTGGCACTAGGCCTTCATCAGAGTAGGTGATCCTATCCTACGGTAGGATAAAACGGTCCTACATCACCGTAGATAGACGTCAGACATGTTTGTTCAACAATTTACAAGTTAACCCCTTAAGACAAAGCATTATAAATGTGCTGTTACCAGAATGGCAATGACCAAGTCGTAATGTATTACTAAAGGCCCCGTGCACTGTCATAGTAGTGTAGTACTATAATAGTTAACTTTGAATGTCAATTACAGCGTGCCACAAGAGGTACGGCGTGCATTAAGGGGCTACATCCTGATTTTTCCGAAAATGTCCTTCCTGCTTCCTGCAATCGCGTCAGATCAAACAAAGTCCAGACCATGAATACGAAATGGAAATGGTAGTATTATGGGATGGTCAGGACCAGGCTAATAGACGTGGCCCAGTCGTGGTTTAGTCGGCTGGGCACTGGACTGCTACGTGGGCGACCCGGGTTCGATTCCCGACCCGGGTCATTTCCCGATCCTCCATCATCTCTCTCTAACCCCACTCATTTTCTGTCCCACTCTTCACTGTCCTGTCTAAATAAAGTTGAGAAAAAAATATAAAAATAATAATTCATAGACATGTGTGCAGTACATGTCTATTATAAAGCCAAGAAAACAACAATATACACGTGTATGGTTAATAAGTGTATTCCCTTTTCCTTCAAGTTCAAATTAAAATTGTTTGAATATGCCCAACGCTTCGCTTAGTTCCAAAAGGGGTTCAAAACAAAAAAGTGTGTGTGTGCGTGCGTTTGTGTGTGCATGTCCGTGTGTGTGTGACATGCAGACGTGTGTTTCATGTGTGTGTTTGTCACGTTTTTCTAATGTCGCGTGTGTGTGTTTGTCACGTGTTTCTAATGTTCATGTGTGTGTGTTTCCTTGTTGCAGGGTCCGTTCCGCGGCGTGGAGGAGGTGTGGCGTCAGCGCCAGCGCCCCATTGAGCCGTCGCTGCGCGTGGCCACGTCCATCACGGCCCTCCAGGAGGCGCGCCAGGAACTCAGGATGCACGAGCTCGACTCCAGACTCGTACCACACCCGTGAGTACACACACACACACACACACACACACACACACACACACACACACACACACACACACACACACACACACACACACACACACACACACGAGCTCGACTCCAGACTCGTACCACATCCTTGAGCACACACACACACACACACACACACACACACACACACACACACACACACACACACACACACACACACACACACAAGCTCGATTCCAGACTCGTACCATACGCATGAGTACACACACACACACACACACACACACACACACACACACAAGCTCGATTCCAGACTTGTACCATACCCGTGAGTACACACACACACACACACACACACACACACACACACACACACACACACACACACACACACACACACACACACACACACACACACACACACACACACACACACACAGACACACAGACAGACACACACACACAGACAAACACAAACACACACAGCCATGTGGGAGCTGTGGGATTAGGGAGTTGCTGGTTATAGACTCGTACCACACCCGTGAGTAGCCTATACACACCAGGGAGTCAGGATTTGGCTGGTTAGCGTCGCCGATTATTAGCAAGGCACTTCCTCGTTGCCATTTTCACCAATTCGCTCATTTCCGACACCACTTCGCTCTTGGTGATTGGTGGGTGCGCGAGTTTACTGTTGGGCACACAGACCTACATAGGTCTGTGGTTGGGCACCCTGTAATACCTCTATGCATCCAGTGCCCATCTTCCATATAGCTTTCTGGTCAACCTTACTTCAGTCAGTAGCGTGGCACATAATTGGCTGAGTAAACTGGTGTCGGAAATGAGCTCCCTGAAACCATGAGCTCCATGATTTTTTTTTTCAATTTTGGCTGAATTCACTAGCCTAGCATTTCGCATTGAAATGAATGGGGGCGGGACTTGTTCACTGTCTTCAGGTCTTATACTACCTCCAGGGTATACACACACACACACACACACACACACACACACACACACACACACACACACACACACACACACACACACACACACACACACACACACACACACACACACAGCAAAACTTTTGCATTTACATTGGCTCTATTACTCTGTTATAAAGGATACGTCTATAGACAGCTGACATTGTTGTGGAAGCCATGGCGTTATGGTTAGGGAGTTGGTCTTTGAATTGAGAAGTTGTAGGTTCGCAACATGATCTCTCAGAATTCCATGGAATGGACACGGATCTTTGGTACACAAAATCCGTGTCAGTTTCAACGTCAGATTTTGCCAAAATTCCGTGCTCCTGGACATGGAATTGTTTTCCGTGATGGACACATGAGTCCTCTACGGTTAGCGCCAGGGTAGGGCCAAATTCCGTATTTCTAATAAGAATATAGAGCTTGAAAGTGACGTCACTTCCCCCGATTTCATGGGACCTCAACGTTGTTTTTAGCCAAAAATCGTAGCATGTATTCCAATGGCGGTATTAAAATGATATTTCGATCCCCTTCGAGTTGTGCCACGAGCTCCACATATGTTGTTTCTGATATTTTTGTTTAATTTTTCGTACGAACCCCTAAACTTTTTAGAAAGCTGTGTTTCTTCACATTTTTCATGCAGACGGCCTCGGAACAAAACATTGATACTTCTGCATGAAAAATCTTTATCTAGCCTCTTAAACAGCATATTTGTAGCCCAGCGCATGTAATGACTGAGATCGGAAAATATTTACTCGCTACCATATTGTTAGATGGTCATGTTAGGTCCCGTGAAATGCGGAACTAAGGGGCGGGACTTTCAAGCTCTATAGGTGGTCTCCTTCTGTAGGCCCTAGTCCGTGACTGGAGTGCTCTTGCCCTTGGGAAAGACACCTACAGTAACTACACATCGGCTCTGGGGACTGTAACCAATGCTGTGCACCCCCAAAAGACAACTAATTTTCAATGGATAGAAGCATATGCTAAATGTAATGTAATTAGTCTCATTGTATCATTGTACACAACTTCACCCACCCAGTCAGAAAGTTTGGTGGCCTAAAAAAAAGAAAAAAGATGAAAAAATCTAATATGATGAGAAAAACAACAGCAACGCTTCAGTTCCAGTCATCAAGGGCTACTAATAGCCAATAGCAGTGGGTGTGATGGCAAACTCCAGCTTAGAGAGTTAATTATCAGGGAGGATTATGGCAGGCACACTTTGGACAATATTCTCTCTCTCTCTCTGCTCTAACATCTCTGCTGGCTGCACCACACCACACCACACCATCTCGGCCTTAAAAGGCACCCATTTATTTTAATTACAAGCGCAGTGTGCATCCTTTAGTATTAATCAGACACGGCCCTTTTTTCGCCCCAACTTTAAACACTAAATTAGCTAACCCCATTAACTCACTTGCACCACACACACACACACACACACATGCTCACGCACACACACACATACACACACACGTGCACACATACAGGCTTGCTTGTACACACGCACGCACGGACGCACGCACATACACACACACCAACACACACAAACGCACAGGCTGATTGGATACTGTGAAAATCGTATTAGATGTGTGTGTGTGTGTGTGTGTGTGTGTGTGTGTGTGTGTGTGTGTGTGTGTGTGTGTGTGTGTGTGTGTGTGTGTGTGTGTGTGTGTGCGTGACGCTCCAGGATATCGGCAGCCATGATTAACTCCCCTCTTGATCCCACCATCGCCTCTGCGTCCATCATTTTTTGCCACTAATTTACACACACACACATACACAAACACACACACACACAAGCACACACACACACACACACACACACACACACACACACACACACACACACACAAGCACACGCACATGCACACACACAAGCACACACACACACACGCACACGCACACACACAAGCACACGCACAAAACACACATGCAGTATCAGTGGCGGAACAATTGCACACAGGGCCCCAGGGCAAGGCACTTATAGGGCCCCTTATACCGCTTGCCAAGCTCACAATAGGGCCCCCACCACCAATACGGGAGGGCCCTGGGCCCAGGGGCAAGTGCCCTGCTCGCCCCCCCTATAGCTCCGCCCCTGTGCAGTATACACACATG
Source organism: Engraulis encrasicolus (assembly GCF_034702125.1). Lineage (NCBI taxonomy): Eukaryota > Metazoa > Chordata > Actinopteri > Clupeiformes > Engraulidae > Engraulis > Engraulis encrasicolus. The sequence continues at coordinate 15,989,884 of NC_085875.1, forward strand.
CACGCACACAAAAAAACCCCACAAAAAACACAATGTTGAAAGCGCCACCTAAAACGCGCCTCTCCCGCTTGCTACCCATCTCTTCTCTTCTCTTCTCTTCTCTTCTCTTCTCTTCTCTTCTCTTCTCTTCTCTTCTCTTTCTCTCTCCACTGTCACCAACTTCATTTCTTTCCCATCACGGTCCGCTGACGAGGCCTTTTGAAGCTGATAATAATTTCAGTGGATTATAATGACTTATAATGAGGAGCGCCTTTTTAAAGCCGGACATTAAAAAGCAAAAAAAACTTCAGAGGTGCTTGATTGGTTTTGTAGTGGTGATCAGCCAGCTTTGTCATATTTGGCTGTCAGAAAAGAAGAAGAAAAAAAATCCACCATCCTCCTCACTCAGAAGCACCATGTCTGTTGGTTTAAAGTTTAAACTCACAGCGGTTCAATTAAATGTCCAATTTTTCCGCCATGCTTTCAGTACATCAGTACGCTGCTGGCTAAGTGGTACTA
>NC_085875.1:15995381-16007881 GCF_034702125.1 Engraulis encrasicolus
TTAAATGCTCCACAAACTGCCCTCCTCCCAAAAACCCATCAATCCACCCCCTTCATCATACTCCTTCCCAACCCTTGACACACATATGTACATCAGTCACATTATGTTACATTACAAGTACTGTACATTATATTACATTGCATTACATTACATTACACTGAGCTGTAAGACCCAAAGCGACTTAGAGTTGGGTTCAGTACTTGCAGGGTAATGGTTACAGTCCCTGGAGCAGTGTGGGTTTAGGTGCCGTGCTCAAGGGCCCTTCAGCCACGGATGAGTTGACTTGACTTGACTTGAAAGCTTAGGTGCCTTGGTACAGGGCAATTTGATTTGCAGTCACTAGCAGAATGTGGGGTTAGGTGCCTTGCTAAAAAACACATACAGTACACATACAGTACAACGGATGGAGTTGTGGGGAGAGATAAGGGTAGGATTCGAACCTGCAACCCTCTGATCTTGGCATGTTCTATGGGCGTTCTAATTTCACTGTTCAAGTGAAATCCTGAAATTCCAGACAGACCCTCTGATCTTAGCATGTTCTATGGGCGCTATAGAATGTTCAAGTGAAATTCCAGACGGACTGACGAAAAAGTCCTTAAAGGGGTATGCCACTATTTTGGGGCTTAATACAGTAAAAATCATTGGCCAGGGTTAAAAAATAAGACACTTTACCACCTTTATAAACCCTGGCCAACGATTTTAACTGTATTAAGCCCCACAATAGTGGCATACCCCTTTAACTCCTCAATGGGTTAATAGAGTCTACAGCTTGTGGCTGGCAGCCACCTGAAAATATCTTTGATGAACACTGAGGGAAGCCTGCTACACGTCATCTTAGTATGTGATGATGTCACACACATACACACACACACACAGCTACAGTATATACAGTGCATGTGGACAACTAATTACTAATTTTACTGCACATCTCACTTTTTAGTTCTGCCATGCATACGTGACAAATGAAACGTGTATCCTTGTAATGGTCAATGCCTGATGATTTTCAGAGAGGAGTTACCGGCACACTCTTGTCCATCGTGCTAAATTTTATTTCCAGAAACAACGTTTCGGACAGTGTGGCCTTTCTCAAGTTTTTACTTGAGAACACACACTGGCCGAAACGTTGTTTCTGTAAATACAAGTCAGCACGATGGACAAGAGTGTGCCGGTAATTCCTCTCTGAAAGTGATCTTGCACCTCTTGCCACCTGCACCTCGAAACCTCTGGTCTGCGTTGGTTTCCTCTTCCAAATGCAATGCCTGATGATGTCATGGTTGTTTTCAGGTCTTGCCTGGGCAGGTGTATGAATGGTCATGTGATATAAGTCACTGCTTCTTCCTGTTACCCATATGCCTGATGAAGATCCAGCGTGATCGAAACGTTGCTTTTTAAATAATAGCGTTTATTTTTGGAGCTGATCGGCAGTGTGCAGACCTACCTTTTTCAACTGTTTTCAGGTTCTGGCCATTTTCGAGAGCGCACAAGGAAGGAAGCAAGTACGATCCCCTGCTGCACACGCGCACCGACTACCAGCCGCTGTCCTACGGCACCAAACACTTCAGAGACGACAGCACACCACAGGACAAAGAGGTACGGTACCGCAGGAACACACACACACACACACACACACACACACACACACACACACACACACACACACACACACACACACACACACACACGCGCGCGCACACTCTCTCTCACACACACACACACACACACACACACACACACACACACACACACACACACACACACACAAAAAACACACACTTGCACACAACACAAGAGACACACAGAAAAATCAGAATGCATGAGCACAACTCCAGTGAGTACACACACATACCAGATACACACTGTTTCCCTGGATCCTCCCACACACACATACACACACACAGATCTGCATATGCACACAAAGTCATACACACACAGAGACCCATAGACTCAGAACAGTCACATGCATTCACATGCACACAAATAACAAACCACAAGGCGGGGTATGGCAGGACCACCTCACACACACACATACACACACACACACACACACACACACACACACACACACACACACACACACACACACACACACACACACACACACACAGACACACATTAAAACAGATATAGACACACTCACTCATCCACACACACACACCCATGCAAACACAGACACATGAGGTCAGCTGCAAACGCACACACACACACACATACACACAGATGCACAAACTCAATTCCAGACTCGTGAGTACACACACACACACACACACACACATGCACGCACACACACTCACTCAGGACAACACACACATGCACACACACACACACACACACACACACACACACACACACACACACACACACACACACACATACACACACACCTAGACACGACAGTCTTCGACACACACTCCAATTTACTTACCAGTGTTCAATCTAGCATGCTGGTATGCTCTCTACTCAAAATGGTTTGGAGGCATGGGGTGGGGGGGGGGTGGGGTAAAAGAATGGGGGTAAAGAAAGAAAGCAAAAACGCTGAACAGTATTGCCCCCAATTTTAGCTGCGCAAATTTGTCAGCTGTGACAGCAATTTAATAAATACCCCCGACACGCAAATGAGGGGGGACGTCCCCACTTTCCCTCCCTTGCACCCCCATGCCCCCTCCCCACCTCACCCCCCCTGTACTTGGGGCATTAGGTAATTGACTGTGTCTCTTTCCTGGAGGCTGCCGTTCATGGATGAGGGTGTTTTATTAGGCCCCAGCAGCAGAAAAGCAGAATCTAGCCAGCCAGTCGCCCGCCTGCCCGCCCGCTCACTAGACACCCACTACCCACCCACTACCCCTTTTCTTGCCTACCCCTTTCCACACGCACACACACACACATGCATGAACACACACACACACGCATGCCCACACACACCCACTCACACATACACACACACGCACACACACAGACACACGCATGCACACACCCACTCACTCACACACACACACACACACACACACACACAGACATGCACACACACACACACACACACACACACACACACACACACACACACACACACACACACACACACACACACACACACACACACACCCACCTTACCTCTTCCCTTCAGCCTCCAGTGCAATTGGCTGGAAATGCCTCCCTTGGAAATGAAATAAATAAGGAGGAGGCTCCATGGGTGGTGATGGGTGGTCCTGCTGCTGGTGGTGGTGGTGGTGGGGGTGTGTCTGTGTGTCTGTATGTGTGTGCGCATGCTTTCGTGTGTGTGTATGTGTGTCCGTGTGTATGAATGCGTGTTTGTGTGTGTGTGTGCGTGCGTGCATACATGCATGCGTGTGAGTGTGTGTGTGTGTGTGTGTGTGTGTGTGTGTGCCCGTGTGCATGTCTGCGTGTTGTGTGTGTGTGTGCGTGCTTGCATACGTGCATACGTGTGAGTGTGCCTGCATGTGTGTGTGCCTGTGTGTGTGTGCCTGCGTGTGTGTGTGTGTGTGTGCGTGCGTGTATGCGCGTGCGATCGTGCGTGTGTGTGTGCGTGTCGTTAGCTCCTCACCGCTACGGTGCATGAGCTGTGTGCTGCACCGCTCCCCATATGCGCTGGAGGACAGGAGACCAGTTTTAGCGTTCCAGCTTGCGTTTAATTGTTAGTCGCTGCACCGACCCCCCAGACACCATGCCAACTATTATATACACCCCCCCGGTGCACACACACACCCTACCCCACCACCCCCCGGCGTACCTGCAAACCCCCAATCCCCACCCTACAACACATCAACCACCTTGCACACACACACACACACATACACACTACCACGCAACCCCAAAGCGCGTGCTTGCACATGCACACACACACACACACACACACACACACACACACACACACACACACACACACTCCTGCATCACACACCATAGCGATGAAGAGACAAGAGATCATAATTATCTCTCTCACACACACACACACACACACACACACACACACACACGTGCGCACACACACACACACACACACACACACACACACACACACATGCTGCTGCTGCTGCTGCCTCTTGTCCCAGAGGCCTCGTCATCAAGAGCAGGCGATTGCACAGGGCGCCATGCAGAAAGGAGAGGAGAAAAGTCTTCAGGAGACGAGGAGACAATGAGAACAAAGACCCCTGAGCTTAACGTCCCGGCACTAGTGTCTTTAGCCGCGCCACTCACGCACGTACACGCGTACGCACGCCCGTGTGTATTCACACACACGCACACACACACGCACACGGACACACACACACACACACACACACACACACACACACACACACACACACATACACACACACAGTGACTTTTCCAGGCCACAGAGGAGGAGAGTGGAACATTCCAGATGCCAGCTGCGGGGATGGTGTGTGTGTGTGTGTGTGTGTGTGTGTGTGTGTGTGTGTGTGTGTAGGTGCCCGCCTGCCTTGCCTGATGGTCCATTTCTGCTGCTTTGAAGCCTCTTGTCATCACATTGACAGTAATGAAGGCTGGGGGCCAGAGAGCGCTCCTTCGATTAGCATAATTGATGTGCCCAGCCGTGACATGCTACGGATTAGCGCTGATCCATACTCGGATTGGAGTCAACGTTTGAACTTTGGGGCGACCCCCCGCCCCGCCCCGCCCCCCTCTCCACGCACCCCCATCCCAACAGGGGATCGTCCGTCCACCCCCCACCCCCCACAATCGCCACCACACCACACCTTCCTTAACCCACCACAGCGAGCTACCTACACCAATACTACATGACATTGAATTAATTAATTACAATCGTTGGGCCACAGAACAAGAGCTACCGCTAATTAAAGATGCCCTACCTGTACACCGCTCTTAATTAGCCGTGTGTGTGTGCTGTAGCCAGCTGAGCTATGATACAGTAAACACAATGCCAACCAGGGTGAGCTAATAGGAAACACAATGCCAACCAAGGTGGGCTAGCACCAAATACTATGCCAACCAGGGTGGGCTAGCACCAAATACTATGCCAACCAGGGTGGGCTAGCACCAAATACAATGCCAACCAGGGTGGGCTAGTAGCAAATACAATGCCAACCAGGTGAAGTGTCACCTAATACAATGCCAACCAGGGTGGGCTAGCCACAAATCCAATGCCAACCAGGGTGGGCTAGCACCAAATACAATGCCAAACAGGGTTTGCTAATAGCAAATACAATGCCAGCCAGGGTGGGCTAGCACCAAATGCAATGCCAACCAGGGTGGGCTAATAGCAAATACAATGCCAACCAGGTGGGCTAGCACCAAATACAATGGCAACCAGGTGGGCTAGCACCAAATACAATGCCAACCAGGGTGGGCTAGCACCAAATAAAATGCCAACCAGGTGGGCTAGCACCAAATACAATGCCAACCAGGGTGGGCTAGCACCAAATACAATGCCAACCAGGTGGGCTAGCACCAAATACAATGCCAACCAGGGTGCGCTAGTAGCAAATGCAATGCTAACCAGGGTGGGTTAGTAGCAAATACAATGCCAACCAGGTGGGCTAGCACCAAATACAATGCCAGCCAGGGTGGGCTAGCACCAGAGGTGGAAAGAGTACAGAAAATGTGTACTCAAGTAAAAGTATCTTTACTTTGCCTAAATTCTACTCAAGTACAAGTAAAAGTACCTATCTAAAAATCTACTCAAGTAAAAGTAAAAAGTACTTCACTTAAAATGTAATTTGAGTAAAAAGTACTTAGTTACTTTTAATTAGCTTTCCTCTTGAGAATGTCATGTTTATTTTTCTTATATATCGTCCTCCATAACCTCTATCTCTTGCTTGGCACCAGCCATCATCCAATACATTGATACAAGATAGTAAAATAGTGGAGATGCTGTGTGCCATCCTGCACAATCTTTCATTTCCGGCGGATTGTGGCATTATTGTGCATGGCATTTTGTCTCTCAGTCAATTTTTTTTACTCAGTACTCAGGCCAGGTTCCAGTGTAATTGAGTAAAGTACTTGGGTCAAAATGTACTCAAGTACAAGTAAAAGTATTAATTTTAAAAAATACTTAAAAAGTACAAAGTATTCATAAAAGCTACTCAAGTACAATATTGAGTAAAAGTAAAAAGTTACTTTTCCACCCCTGGCTAGCACCAAATACAATGCCAACCGGGTTTGCTAATAGCAAATACAATGCCAACCAGGGTGGGCTAGTGGCAAATGCAATGCCAACCAGGGTGGGCTAGTGGCAAATGCAATGCTAGCCAGGTGAGCTAATAGCAAATACAATGCCAACCAGGTGCGCTAGCACTTAATACAATGCCAACCAGGTGGGCTAGTAGCAAATACAATGCTAGCCAGGTGAGTTGTGAGCAAATACTATGCCAACCAGGGTGGACTAGCACCAAATACAATGCCAACCAGGTGCGCTAGCACCAAATACAATGCCAACGAGTTGTGAGCAAATGCTATGCCAATCAGGTAGGCTAGCAGAAAAGACAATGCCAGCATGCTGGGCTGGCAGCAAATTTAATGCCAACCAGACAGGCTGGTAGCAAATACAGACAGTACATAGCCAACCTGATGAGATAGTGGAAAATACAATGCCAGCCCGGTGAATGCTGTATCTCCTAGTCTGGTCTCACCATACTCTAATACAGTATTTCATTCGCACAAGGCTCTGGAATGTCCAGAGAAACATGTCTCTGAGAGTGAAACTGAGAAAATCGAAAGATAATTGTTCTTTTCCTTTTTTTGCAGAATGTTCAAGCTGAGGTCTTGTAGACGCAACTCAATTCTTCAGAAAATTAGACTTAGACTTAGACTTAGACTTCTTTATTGTCCATTAAACTTACATGAAATGGAAAATTAGCTTTGGTGGTGGCACAAAGACACACAAGACAAACACGCATCACAGTCAACACAATAAAGAATAAATACCTAGATATATATAGATGATGAGATTGGTTGACGATCTGTGCCAGTTTGCTAATTTTGTCTTTAAAAGGGCCCACTTCTTGTCTTCAAGAGAAACACTCAGAGTTGATTTCTCAGATTTCTACTTCAAGAAGTGAACACATTCAAAAGGCCACAAATTTATCAGACATTACCATATTACCAGTATTGTTGCAAATCTCAAAATCTATGATTCTTCAGAATCTATGATTAACAATAAGCCCCCGGATCCACTTACAGCCTGTTTTTTGTCGTGGCTTCACATTTGAAATGTGCGTCTTGTTTTACCCACTCGCTAATATTTGGTCAAGACATTGAAAAATGAGCATTGGTGGGAAAAGTGAATGCCGTTGAAGTTTGAAAAATGCATACAAAATCGACTGGAGCGCCTCTGTTTGCCTTTCTGAACTTTACGTAATGTCCAACACCCACAATGCATGAAAGAGCATGTGTGTTATGAGTTAAGATTGTAGTGGGACCCTGGTGGCACATGCTTTCCCAAGTTGGACAGTAGTGCCACTGACTGTGCTGAGATTCTACAAGCAGTGACTGGCAGTGCCTAGTTTGTCAGTCAATTGACGGCGACCTGCGTGAACCATCTGAGAATGCAATGCGTTTCTATTGTTGATATTGGAAGAGGCGTGTCATAGATGGCCAAATGATTATTGATTAACTGTTTGAATGAGGTCCAGAAGACGATGATTAACCTGCTGCTGGATGTAGTGCCGTGTGTGTGTGTGTGTGTGTGTGTGTGTGTGTGTGTGTGTGTGTGTGTGTGTGTGTGTGTGTGTGTGTGTGTGTGTGTGTGTGTGTGTGTGTGTGCGGGGGGTGTGTGTGTGTGTGTGTGTGTGTGTGAGACCTGTGTGTGTGTGTGTGTGTGTGTGCGTGCGCGGTGTGTGACCTGTGTGTATGTGAGTGCTGCCGGACGGCCCGTGTCCTGCTGTCAGGGCTTCATGTGGAGCTGAGCCAGGCCATCGGTGTGTGTGTGTGTGTGTGTGTGTGTGTGTGTGTGTGTGTGTGTGTGTGTGTGTGTGTGTGTGTGTGTGTGTGTGTGTGTGTGTGTGTGCGTGTGTGTTCGTGTGTGTGTCTAGGCTCATGTGTGTAGGCTCGTGTGTGTGTGTGTGTGTGTGTGTGTGTGTGTGTGTGTGTGTGTGTGTGTGTGTGTGTGTGTGTGTGTGTGTGTGTGTGTGTGTGTGTGTGTGTGTGTCTGTCTGTTCATGTCTGTGTGTGTGTGTGTGTATGTGGCTGTGTTCGTGTCTGCGTGTGTGTGTGTGTGCGTGTCTGTGTGTCTGTGTGTCTGTGTGTCTGTGTTCGTGTGTGTCTGTGTCTGTGTGTGTGTGTGTGTGTGTGTGTGTGTGTGTGTGGAGAGGAGCCAGGTCATCACCAGTGACAGGCCGGGTCTGCCCGGGGTGACGCATCTCCACCACCACAACCCCCCCCCCTCGTCCGCCCCTCATGTCACGGCCAGGGCCACCGGCCTCTGTCACAGGGCTCTGCCACTGTCACCAAGGCCCCTGTCACACCGCTGGCTCCACACCAGGCTCATCTCACATCAGCCACTACAGCCCTCTACAGCTACAGCAGACACTAACATCAGCTGCATCACAATTTAGACCAGTGATTTTCAACCTATGGGCCGGGGCCCACTGGTGGGCCCTGAAGGTATACCCAAGTGGGCCTTGAAATAATATTCTAAGAATTATAATCACATTTTGGTGTGTGTTGCTGCTGTGTTTTGCTGCTGTGCTGAGTTTTATTCGTAATCGGGTCAGAGGTGGGCCCCGAACATTTGTGACAATTTCCAGTGGGCCCCAAGTTGGAAAAGATTGGGAACCCCTGATTTAGACACTTCAATGGCAGAGCGCATTTTAATGTTCTTCCCTACCAAGCACCCCCACCTGCCAAGGCGCCCCTGCTTGGCCAAAAGTGAAAAATTGCTGGATTGGAAATTGTATCTGTTGTGTTCAGTACAGTTGGTCGACATGTTATACTCAATTCCTAGCTTGTAATTGTGACACAGACTATGTACATTTGTCGTGAAATTTGCCTTCTGAGGGGCCCCACAGCAACCTGTAGCCTAGGGGCCCCAGGTCATCTTAATCCGGCCCTGGGCTCATCTCACATCAGCCACAGCCCACTACAGCTACAGACACTAACATCAGCTGCATCACATTTTAGACACTTCAATGGCAGAGGCAGCACGTTTTTTATTTTTCTTCCCTACCAAGCATTCATTTTGGCTTGAAAATGTATACTTTTCATATATGAATAGGTGGCTCTTCTCCATGTATTTTGAATTACCAGACATCGTAGTCATCATAGATTAGCCTGACTCTTCGCCCTGATCCAAAACCAAACTGCAGTAGAACCATCGAAGGATTTTCAGTGATGTGACATAGTCAAAATTTAAATGTTGTGGATAAGGGGAAAATAAGTGAAAGGCAACAATCAGTGACTCAACAATCCGCAACAATCAGTGACTTAAATCTGCAAGTCGTTAAAGTGTCAGTGTTTCCCCAATTACGTGCAAGGATTAGCTGCAGATGGAGCTGACCCCATTCATATGACGAGAGTCAAGTCAATCATAGATATCTTTGGCTGCAAAACCTATTCTGGGCATACCAGACCGATATTCATGTAAAAACCTCAAAATTCAACTTTGTCAATGGGCCACATAAACTGTCTCCTCTCTTAGAATAACAATCAAGTGTTAATATTGTAAAAGTATTGTACAGTATGTAATACAAAGTATTATACAATATTATGACTAATGGCTTTTAGTAAGTCATTATTAGGGATGCAAGCGATTAATCGATTAATCGACTTTAATCGATCAATGCATAAATCGATTAAAAAACATTAATCGCAATTAATCGACAATTCAACTGACAAGAGACCCAGGTGAAATGGTGATGTGAAGAGTGTGTGTGAAGAGGGGTGTGAATCGTGGGAATATTTAAATCACCTTTGGATTAAATAATTGAAATAGAATTAATTTTAAAATTTAGTAGATTAGTCGATCGATCAGGCTATCAACTAATGATTAATGAATTAATCGATAATTTGCATCCCTAGTCATTATAAGTTAAAGTATTATTATGTTAAGATTACATTTGTGCTTCAAATGTGCTGTATTTAAATCCAGAACATTGAGCCATCCATGGCTTTGTCCAGCTTGGGCCACATTCTCTTCTCCCATTGTGTGTGTGTGTGTGTGTGTGTGTGTGTGTGTGTGTGTGTGTGTGTGTGTGTGTGTGTGTGTGTGTGTGTGTGTGTGTGTGTGTGTGTGTGTATGTGTGTGTGTCTGTGTCTGTGTTTGCGTGCGTGCGTGCGTGCGTGCGTGCGTGCGTGCGTGTCTGGCTATAGGGGCAGGCTTTTTTCATGGGAATCAGATTTTTTGACTGTGCAATCCCTCATTGTGTATGAGCGAGGGAGCGAGTGAGCAAGAGAAAGCGAGCGAGAGCTCCCCTGACGGTGATCCTCCGCTGAGAAACATAAATTGATTCGAAAGAGGAAATGAGATGGTACTTATTACACTGTCTAACTAGTAATCCACCGTCATTTGTCTGTGGGTTGATGAATGTGCTGCGTTGGCCTACCGTCGGCCGCTTAACAATGAAGAACACACCCCACCCCACAAGGCTCCATGCACGCGACGCCGGGCCACACACACCCGCACAGACCTAGACTGGCGGCTTCTCTTAAATGAATTTCTGCTCACCCCCCCCCAACCCCCCCCTCTCTCTCCTCTCTTCCCTCTTCCCCCCCATCTTCCCTCTCTTCCCTCTTCCCCCTCGCAAGAAGATAATGATGGATATGGTGATTTTCAAGTGCATTTCTGATTAAATTACACACATTCTCTTTTGCTTTCTGCAAGGAGGATTCCCCTTCTCTCTTTCCCCAGTCTTGTCTTCTCTCTTCCCCCCTCCTCCTCCTCCTCCTTCACTTTATTTTTTCATCTGTGCCCAGAGATCTGTTATCCTCCCAGATGAACATATTCCAGCTAGAGATGGAGCCTGGTGATTTGTCTCCATTGGAAAAGGTGTGCAGGGGGAAGGGGAAGGGGTGATCGAGGTTGTGGGGGTCCAGACGACTTCTGAAAATACATTACTAATGAAGTTTTTCTGTTCTTTTTTTTTTTTTGGCTGTGGTTCACATGTTCTGCCCCTGCTCGTTCACTCAACTCCATGTATCTGTGTCCAGTTCAGACACAAGTTTCACTGCCGTCTTCCGATGTAGTCCTGTCAGCTACGTTTTGGAGGAGTGATCTGTTATATACGGTAAAGTTTATTTTGGATGAGTTGCACGCTTTCATTTCAGAGCATGTAGTAGGGCCTACTCATGATGTCGGAGCAAGTACTTGTGATGTGATACTGCAGTATTTAGACCTACTTATTGTGATACCGAAATATATAACGAAATATCTGACGTTGCAGCATGTACTTGTTGTGATACTGGAGCATGAACTTGTTGTGATATACTGGAGCATGTGCTTGTTGCAATATCAGAGAATGTACTTGTTGCGTTATTGGAAGCATGTCATTGTTGTTACGTATCAGACCTTGTACTTGGGATATAAGAGCATGTACTTGTTGTTATATCAGAGCTCGTAATGTCAGAGCATGTACTGTACTTGTTCTCTTGATTTCCCCGATGACAGCTAACACCCGTTAATCGCTGCCGTGTCCACGATGACCCCGTCGCCTCGGCAACACATGATGCTGCCGTGACGTGTTGCCGCGGCGTGGCATGCCGCCGCTGTTGCCGAGCTGCCCGGCTGCCGTGATTCTTATTTAGCTTCATGCGTTGTGAAGGACCACAGCCCCGCCGTGTCATCGGCCTCGCCACCGCGGTAACGAGCCGCTAATGCGCTCGGACAGAGTGTCAATCAGGCCTGCCTTGCCCCCGCCCCCTCCTGCATAATTAGTGCATTAGTTAGCGCACGTCGTCCCCGGCTAACGAGACGAGGAGAGAGGATGGCACGGAAAGAGGATGGGGGAGAGGCGGGGCGGGGCTTGGCGTAGCTAGGGCCAGTTTGCGAGACAGGCAAATACACGCACCCATATCCAAACACACACACACACACACATTGTGGGCACAAAGCAAGGAGCGGGTTCAAACACAGGCGTACACGAGCGCGCGCACGCACACACACACATACACACACATACACACGCACATACACACACACACACACACACACACACTGCGGGCACAAAGCATGATGTGGGCTCAAACAAACACAGAGAGACACACATACGCACAAATGAAAAGGTAAGTAGTCAAGCACAGACAGACCCGAATAAAAAGGGTACGTAGTCAAGGAGTGAGGCACAAGGCACAAGTCTGGAGTCGCAGGGGCGGGGGGCGATATGTAGTGTGTGAGTGTTGAGGTTGAGGATGAGCACGGGGACTCCGGCTCCGGCTCCGGCCGTGTGTTTTGATGTTTGCATTATCACTACCAGTGCTAGCAAATTGGAGCAGCAGGCTAATTACAGAGGCTAATGAAGTGTATGCACGGCGACCAAGGCTGTGTCCCTCTCTCTCCATCTCTCCCTCTCTCT
>NC_085875.1:16015381-16017881 GCF_034702125.1 Engraulis encrasicolus
TTGGATATCGGGGATCAGTTCATGTAGAGAGAAGAGTTCATCCAGGCACTCCAAAATAAGGTATCCAAACGGGAAGTTACATTAAAAAGCCTTTAATGGTACTGGGCTGGGGTTACATTAAAAAGCCGACATGTTTCGACCTCACCAGGTCTTCATCAGGGCTACGTTCACCATTGAAAAGAAAGGCCTCCCTTAAATAGTGACATCACCACATGTGACCCATTACGCACTAAACACATTTGCGCACACCAGAGACAACAAAGATTAAAAAATAGCCTGGGGTAATGAGTGATGCCACAGAAAAAAATGACCAGAAGTACAAATAAGCATCACAAAAAACAAGTAAAATCAATATCCTCATTTAGACCAGGATAGCGCATGGCATCCAGTTGGTGTATCCAAAAAGTCTGCCTCTGATTAAGTCTTTTTAGCCTGTCCCCACCCCTCGGAAGAGGTTTGATATGCTCGACGCCCTGTATGCGCAGCAGAGAATCATTTTTACCATGGTATATTCATTGAAATGTTTCGCCATGGGATAGTCAAAATTGCCCACTCTGATAGCATACAGGTATTTATGTTCTGCTAGCCTATCTCGCATGCGCCTTTTTGTGCGTCCGATATAAAAGAACCCTTCAGCGCAAGGACAAGTTAGGCGGTATATGACAAATGTAGAATTGCAATTAATGAAATCTCTCTGTCCGTATTCTCTCGTGGTTTTAGTATCCATAAAAGATTTGGCTTGTGTAACATTTGGGCAGTGAGGGCAGTTCATACATCTATAGGTGCCAATGGGTTTACGCAGCCAGGTTTCTCTCTTTTTCACCTGTAGGTGAGAGCGCATTAATTTATCTCCTAGGCTGGGTGCACTCTTTAAAGACACCATGGGTGGTTCTGGGAACACCTCACGTAGTTGCGCATCACTTTCAATAATGGACCAATTGTTCTTAATAATTTGCCTGATCCGCGTCGCTTGTGTACTTATATGTCGTAACAAAAAAAGGACGGGACTGCTGGTGGCGATGATGTTTCTTTTTGGCCAATAACGTGTTGCGTTGAAGGGAGCGCGCTTCACTGTATGCGTTTTGGATGGCTTTAGGGTGATAGGCTCTATCACTGAATCTTTTCTCCATCAGCTCGGCCTGCTCGTGAAAATCATTTTCGAAATCACAGATACGCCTAATCTCTGGAATTGGCTGTGTGGAATATTTCTAATGAGATGCGGGGGATGGAATGAATCCGCTCTCAGAATGGTGTTCCGAGAGGTCGCCTTTCTGAATAAGGTGGTGTGCAGCTGTCCCTCCGCGTCTTTATATATTGTCAAATCCAGAAAGTGAATATTAGTTAATGAATATTCCAAGGAAGCCATTCAAAACGCATACAGTGAAGCGCGCTCCCTACAACGCAACACGTTATTGACCAAAAACAAACATCATCGCCAGCAGCAGTCCCGTCCTTTTTTTTGTTACGACAGTTCATAGATGTATGAACTGCCCCCACTGTCCAAATGTTACACAAGCCAAATCTTTTGTGGATACTAAAACCACGAATGAATATGGACAGAGAGATTTCATTAATTGCAATTCTACATTTGTCATATACCGCCTAACTTGTCCTTGCGCTGAAGGGTTCTTTTATATCGGGCGCACAAAAAGGCGCATGCGAGATAGGCTAGCAGAACATAAATATGGTATCAGAGTGGGCAATTTTGACTATCCCATGGCGAAACATATGAATACCATGGTAAAAATGATTCTCTGCTGCGCATACAGGGCGTCGAGCATATCAAACCTCTTCCGAGGGGTGGGGACAGGCTAAAAAGACTTAGGCCTAATCAGAGGCAGACTTTTTGGATACACCAACTGGATGCCATGCGCTATACTGGTCTAAATGAGGATATTGATTTTACTTGTTTTTTGTGATTTTTATTTGTACTTCTGGTCATTTTTTCTGTGGCATCACTTATTACCCCAGGCTATTTTTAATCTTTGTTTTCTATGGTGTGCGCAAATGTGTGTAGTGCGTAATGGGTCACATGTGGTGATGTCACTATTTAAGGGAGGCCTTTCTTTTCAATGATGAAGACCTGGTGAGGTCGAAACATGTCGGCTTTTTAATGTAACCCCAGCCCAGTACCATTAAAGGCTTTTTAATGTAACTTATCGTTTGGGCACCTTATTTTGGAGTGCCTGGATGAACTCTTCTCTCTACATGAACTGATCCCCGATATCCAAGAGCACCCAAAACTTAAATGAACAGACTGAAGACTGCTTGAGCTTCCAGCCACCTGTGTGCCTTTCATTGCCAAAATAATGTTCTGACTTTTATCTAAATTATTTGGTGATATCCCTCACAACAGTGCAACAGCACATAGGCCTAATGGCGAGAGTTTTTCCCTCAGCACGTAATGAAAGCTAATCGGACGTCTAATGACAGGTGGTGCTGACGGACAGCGCACGAGGGAAAGAAGTTGCAAACTTGATCGTGTTCGGTTTCGTCAGTC
>NC_085875.1:16022881-16027881 GCF_034702125.1 Engraulis encrasicolus
CATGCAGCTTCCAATTGGAGCACTATCAATCCCCCTCCACAGGAGAGGGCCAACCAGCCCTCTGTGTGTGTGTGTGTGTGTGTGTGTGTGTGTGTGTGTGTGTGTGTGTGTGTGTGTGTGTGTGTGTGTGTCTGCGTGTGCGTGTGCGTGTGCGTGTGCGTGTGTGTGTGTGTGTGTGCGCCATGCCGCATGCCGCACACCGGGTTGGCGTGTTTATAGAGATCTAGACAGATATTCTCACTTATATTCTCTTACTCAGATATATCTGACACTATCGCTACGAAGCAGTGGGCCTTTTTTCAAGTGATGTCGGATACCTTCGATTGAATGCATCCGAAGCAGATGTAAGTTTCATCCGGTGGCATAGGCATAGACACTGTTTTCTGTCGGAACCCAGTACGTTTTAACACCTGTTTTGCTTCAAAACAGAACTTGGTTCACGCCATTGTGAGAAGAGGAGAAGATTCATTCGGAGTGGTGTGTGATAGAGATGTAGACAGATATTCTCACCTATATTCTCACGGATATATTGTATATGACACCATCACTGCACTAGCAATTCATGCTGAAGTACTGCATAGGCCCATCGCATAGGCCAGTGGTTCTTAACCTGGGGTGCGGGCACCCCCAGGGGGTGCGCCTGAGATTTCAGGGGCTGCGCAGAATTTTGTTTGTGTTGAGGTTGTGACCAAAATTCTGCCTCCAAACATAATAATTAGGCCAAATCAAGACCAAATTAAAACATGTTTCGGTCCCCATGTAAAGTCCTTAAAGTATTGATAGATGTCTAAAGCTAAAATCATTGTAATTAATCATTAAAATCATTTTTTAGTGTGGATACACGTGTAGACGTTTGGGTTCGGGCTGCGCGGCCTGTCTTGGACACAGGTTAGGGGGTGCTTCAAGAAAAAAGGTTAGGGGGTGCTTCAAGAAAAAAGGTTAAGAACCACTGGCATAGGCAACGCATAGGCTCATCTTTTTTTTTTCATCGTTTTTTGCTAGAAAGACTGTGTGTAGTGGTAGCCTGGGAACTCCCATACTGGCTTTAGTTCTACACAATCGTTTCGATCTGAAAGACAGTCTGGTGAGGATGACTCATAACGTCCAAGATCATGGGAGCTGTGTCATAATGGCCAAGCATTCCGACCTTAACAGTTTCTCTGCCCAATCAGAGAGCAGGGCAGTGAGTCATAATAGCCAAGTATTCTGCCCCCTACGGAATTTACAATAGGCAACTCCCCAGACCTTATCTCACTTGTGATTAGGTCTGGTGTTAACCAGGCAAGTGTAGTGGTGGTCAGGGCAGGAATTTCATGAGGGCCATGAGGGCCACATGGCTCCCACTTTGGCCTTGTGCCCTGGAACAAAATATCTGCCATAAGGCCGCAGTGGCCTTGATGCCCTCTCTGCCTAATTGATTAAAATGCATTAAAATGCATGAAACTGCATGTAAGAAACAAAAGTTTTCTTGGGGGAGGACCCCCAAATCCCCCGACCAAAAACATTTGCTTTTTGATGGCACAAATACACTACCCTTCACGCAGTCTTGTATTTTGCACTTCATTTGCTCTGAATTAACACCAGCCAGCCTGATGAGTACTGGTTACATTTCAATTTCTCTGCTAAAAAAAAATAAGTTTTAATATATGGCCTTGGTGCCCTGGCTTTTGGCCTTTGTGCCCTTAAAAATTGACAACTCAAAAGGCCAAGTAGCCTTGCCCCTAAAATGACGAAATTCCAGGCCTGGTGGCGGTTCTACCAGAGAGAGTAGAGAGAGAGAGGTTCCATTGGCCCATTGTTTCCGGGTTCTATTATTGCAAGGGGTAGGGGGGGAAATCCCCCTTTAGGCAGATCTAAGGAGTGTTCTATTCAATGCTAGGAGTATTACGACACGCCCCTTTAGGCAGACCGGAACCTGGTCATGTTAGGTGCCCATAGCAACCTATTACATTGGCATATCTCTATATACTTAAAGAATCTCTGGTTCTACCTTTTTGGGGGGCCCCAGCTCCAGGTTAAATCCATCATTAGATAACTGACAAACCAACCCGGTAAGAAATGTTTATTGAGAGAAATCCATAGAGAACCTAAATTGGAACATAAGACTGAGTGAACATGGAACACTTGGGAGCTGTAAAAATATAGAGAAAGCACTTCTGTCGACCCACCACCACCCGAATGTTGGCAAAATCCATGAAACTGCTCCAGATTTTATGTCACAATGGTCCCACAGAGGTTTGATTTCAACAGTGGTCCCCAAAACTTTGGTTTGATTCCCAAACCTTCTGGATCAACAAATATTTTTTGCGACCTCCCCTCCCTCTTCATATTCCAAAACGCGAAGCATTTTTTCTCCACCGAGGTTGCTAAATGTTGCCATCATAGTAGACATGCACATGTAATTGTCTTATTTTTACTGCAAGTATTTCCTAATATCCGCGACCTCCCCGTAGGACCTCCGTGTTCCCCTGATATGGAAATTAATTAAACTAATTAATTAATTAATGAGACCACGTCAAGTTGATCTGAGTTTAAAATTGACTTTCGCGAAAGGAGAGAGTGAGTAGCCCTGGAAAACATGTTCCTCGCGTGGCATCCTCGGTCTCTCTAGACTCTGCTCCCACGAAGGCCCTTTTTTAATGGGCAGCACAGGAGGAATAGAAAAACACAGGGCTAACATTGTTTCTTACCAGAGGACCTTGAAAGTATCTTCCTAGTCACATAGTTTTCTCTGGGGAACATTTGGAAAGGAATAGAGCGCAACAGTATATGAAACAAGTACAGAAGTGAATATGAAGAGAAGTCTTTGCTACAGATCATAATTATCTCTACATTCCCCCAGGGGTCCCGGCCCCCAGTTTGGGAACCACTGGATTACAGCACTACAGTAGGCCCCAGAGGTGAACTGGCTGGCTGGCTGGCTGGCTGGCGGGCTGAGGGGCTGGCGTGCGGCTCGGCGGGCGGCTGAAGTGAAGTGAAGTAATGTAAAGTCATTTGGCGGGGGATCGGGGGCTGATGTCACGCCGCGTGTCCGAGAGTGGCGGGCTGGTGCCGGGCGCGTTAGGACGTGACAGGGCCCTGCTTGAAATAAGTGAAATTAATGGAGCTCCCCTGGCGTAGGACAAGGCCACTGCACCTTCGCACAGTGCGCACACACACACACACACACACACACACACACACACGCGCAGGCACACACACACACACACACGCACACAAATTCACACATACACTTTCTGTCAGACACACACGCCCGCGCGTGCGTGCACACACACACACACACACACACACACACACACACACACACACACACACACACGCACACACACACACACTCACTACTTACAGTCAGAGAAAAAGTCAATACTTTTTTATTACGCCACCCTGACCTACATTCCCCACTACAAGTGCTGCTCCTGCTAATTGGCTGCAGTGACTCTGTGTGTGTGTGTGTGTGTGTGTGTGTGTGTGTGTGTGTGTGTGGCAGAGAGAGAGAGAGAGAGAGAGAGAGAGAGAGAGAGAGAGAGAGAGAGAGAGAGAGAGAGAGAGAGAGAGAGAGAGAGAGAGAGGTAAAAAAAGAGTCCTCTTCTGAAAGAGAACACGGTTGAAAATAAATCAATCTCATATTTTTTTCCTTGTCTGTTTTCATTGAGCAACATTGAAGAGAGAGAGAGAGGGGGGAGAGAGAGAGAGACAGAGAGAGACAGAGATTGTAAGGGGTAGGATTGTGGATGTCATGGCCGGGGTAGGGGTTGTGGTGGTGGTGGGGATTGGTGGGGCAACAAGCGCTGGGTTAAATTATGGGCCCCTGGGGGCTCTGAAGTATTTTGTTTAAGTGCTCGGGACATGAGAGTGTGTGTGTGCGTGTGTGTGTGTGTGTGCGCGTGTGCAGTGAGAGTTGTGCTCCTATGCGCTGGTTAGCCTTACACTGTTCACTCCCAGTAAGTGAAGCGTCAGTCGCACTCACAAACTCTCTCTCTCTCTCTCTCTCTTTCCCTTGCTCTCTCTCTCCCTCCCCCTTGCTCTTTCTCTCTCCCCCTACCTCTTGCTCTCTCTCCCTCTCTCTCTCCCTCCCTCCCTCTTGCTCTCTCTCTCTCTCTCTCTCTCTCTCTCTCTCTCTCTCTCTCACACACACACACACGCACACACACAGATGAATGAAATACTTATGACATTGTGACATGACCATGTTGCAGTAAATAAGCACACTAATAAGGTTATTGTAGACAAGATTCTGGTCCGTGTGTGTGTTACTTTTTCCCTTCATTCCATGCACATAGTACCATGCCACTTCCATGAAACTTCTGAGGTGTCTTTAGATGAGCCTTGCAAGGAGCAGTGAAGTGAAAGCCCATTTGGGAAATTCCAACTCCCATTGTCACTGTGACACAGCACTCCACAGCACACAATTGAACACTGCACACAACGAAATTGCATTTATGCCTCACCCGTGCAAGTGGGCAGCCCTCAATGGCGCCACTAGGGAGCAGTGTGGCGGGACGGTACCATGCTCAGGGTACCTCGGTCATGGAGGAGGATGGGGGAGAGCATTGGTTGATTACTCCCCCCACCAACCTGGCGGGTCGGGAGTCGAACCCGCAACCTTTGGGCTACAAGTCTGACGCCCTAACCGCTTACCCATGACTGCCCAGTGTATTTTTTTCCCCATTCCATGCACATACAGTACTTGTAGTACCATGCCACTTCCATTAAACGTCTCTCTTGAGATTAGCCTTGCAAGGAGCAGTGACGGTGCAATCAAGGATACGTGGCACAAAATCAGTCTCAAATCTTAAGACAATGTGACCTGATGAATAATCGGGGAGTGTGGGAATGTCTATGTGTATTTGAAAGCACTGTAGTTGTGATATTGTGCTACATCAATACCTTTGATTGATCGATTGATTGATTGATTGATTGATCGATTGATTGATTGTGACCTGGATGAATGAGAATCTTCACAGAAACATGAGGTGAAGGGTTGGGGACAGAGCGTTATC
>NC_085875.1:16035381-16040381 GCF_034702125.1 Engraulis encrasicolus
TCTCTCTCTCTCTCTCACTCTCTCTCTCTCTCTCTCTCTCTCTCGCTCTCCGTGTCCCTCGCCTGGAGTCCAGCTCCAGTTTAAATGTTTTCCAGGCCTTGTCGCCGGAGAAAATAAATGTCCTTTAATTTTGGAGAGTGGGAAAAATGACAAACCCAGACCAGGTCCGCCTTCCTCCGGCGGCACAGATTTAATTTCCACAAATAATTCGGAGTGCTTTGTTCTGTTGCGGCAGCGGCGGCCGGTGTCGGTGTCGGTGTCGTTGTCGTGTCTGCTGTTTGCCGCAGAGACAGAATGGCTACTGCAGCTGCCCTTGCTGAGGAGTGGGAAGAGGTGGAGGGGGGCGCAAACGGAGGGTAGGGGGTGGGGGGGGGGGGGGGGGGCTGGGGCGGTGTAGAAAGGGGAGGCCGCCGGTAATTTGGGAGATGCAGTGGCTATCTGTGTGATTGCTCTGGTTCTGGGGGGGTAGTCCATCACTTCACAATAACTCACCCGCCCAGCCCAGCCCAGCCCAGCCCAGCGCTCTCTGTTGCGCTGTACGCTGCACGCTCACGCCGTGCTGGCTGGCTGACTGACTGACTGACTGACTGACTGTGGCCTCAAACCTGAGCCCCGTGCCTTCTTCCCATCACTCCGATTAGAAAAGACCTACACGCCTCGCCTCTCGCCTCCTCTTCTCCTCTCTTCTTCTCTCTTCTGTTCGTCTGATTAGAAAAGAGACCTGCGTCGCTCCTCTCCTCTGCGTTTCATTCATCTGATTAGAAAAGAGACCTGCTCATCTCATCTCATCCTCTCTCTCTCTCTCTCTCTCTCTCTCTCTCTCTCTCTCTCTCTCTCGTTCGTCTGATTAGAAAGGGGAGACTGCCCACCTCACGTCTCATGCTGATAACTCCTGATCCTGACTACATACTTCTCCCTTCTTCTCTCTTGCTTCTCTCTTCTTGCTTCTCTCAGCTCCTCTCTTCTCTTTCACTCCTCAAATTAGACAATTCTGTCTCGTCTCTCCTCTCCTCATCTCTCCTTCTCTCCTCCCCTCTTCTCTGATGTCGTCCCCTCTCCTCTCTTCTCCTCTCCTCTCCTCTCCTCTCCCATCCTCTCCTCTCATTTCCTCTGCTTACCTGATTAAGTCTTACCATGCTCAACATTCCTGTGTGTGTGTACACGTGTGTGTGTGCACGTGTGTGTGCGCGCGTGTGTGTGTGTGTGTGTGTGCGTGTGTGTGTGCGTGTGTGTGTGCGCGTGTGTGTGTGCGTGTGTAATGAAATATAATATGTTTCCAGCATAACCATTCCCAGTTAACATTGAAATATGCATATACTGCACAGTACTGTTCAAATCACGCGCAGCACACACAATATTAGTAATGCTAATGGAACAAGATGCTCTCAATAAGATTTTTTTCAATAGGTGAAAAAAAACCATTCCATTACATAACATATATGTTTAGTCTATGCAGATTATATTACATTGCATTTAGCTATTAGGCAAAGTAACTTACAAATGAGAACATACCTAGCAACATTCAATGTGTGGTGAAAAATGCAGAGTACACAGGCACGTCAAGGTTAGTGCACATACAAAAGAAAAATGCAGGGATCTGTCAGGTGATGCATTAGTCGTTTTTTGTTGCCATTATGAAGAAGGAAAATTGATAAATACAACCATATCCTAACAGTAGGCCTAATATAGTCTAAAATAATTAAGCAAAATGGTCTGAAAGGTGGTGCAAGTTGTATATTTTAGTGTTTTTTTTAGTGATCATTAGTTTGTGTATTCTATACGACCTCCATCAATTTACTATATTCTATATAATACACTATATTTTATACAGTAAATATGTAATTCTATTTAGATAATTTCAATAGTAAATGTATTAATAATACATTATAATTTATTAATGAATGTATTTTAATTTGTTATACATCATGAATCTATTACAAATAGTTTTTTCTCTGGTATTTAGTACTTAGTATTTCTCTGGTTCTGGCAATGTTTTCTCTAATGCATGGCGATATAGCATGTACCGTAGATGACTTGATTTCAGGTGACTTATAATTAGATCCTTAGCTCACCTCCTTAGCCCAGTAGAGGAACCAATTAGTCACAATTCCTCTTTTAAGGCATCAGACATACCAAAGCCGAATGGAACGGACGCGAGACGAACGAGGTCTTTCTGCTTAATTTCGGCCTGTGTGTTCTACTCTGCCTTTCACACTGACAGCGTCGGCGTGCGCGGCCAGTCCTGTTCAAAACCCCCCCACAGCCAAAGCTAGCGTGCTACTTTGCCATTCATTTGAATGAGACACCGCCGGTCAAAAATACGCTCGAGTTCTATTTTCCAAATGCAGCGCTGACGTGTGTAAGGACAGATATGCTTCAATGTATTTTCACAGACGCCGGTAAAAATCGCGGCCGTTCCTCAACACTTTACCGCCCTAGTGTGTAAGACCCCTAAGTGTATACAAATAGGCCTAGTGTAAAACTCGGCCATTTCTACAGCAGTACCTTTGCTATTTACGATATACTGCCAGTCACCCAAAAGCATCTCTCTCTCTCTCTCTCTCTCTCTCTCTCTCTCTCTCTCTCTCTCTCTCTCTCTCTCTCTCCATTCTGTCCTCCGTTCTCCTAATTCCTCTCTCTCCTCCTCTTCTCCTCTGCTCTTAGTCTGTACCTGGCCTGTCTGTAGTTATTTACAGGGATGTGTGTGTGTGTCCGAGTGTGTCAGTGCTGCTGTGTGTATCTAGGTGAGAGGAGAGAGTGAGAGAGTGAGCATGGTGTATGTGTGCACCCAGCTTGGCCCGTGTGCGTGTGTATGTGTGTGTGCGTGCTTGTGTGTGTGTGAGAGAGAGGGAGAGAGAGAGAGAGAGTTTGACAGACCGTCCAGGGAGGTCCTCTCTCTGCGTGTGAGAGGTGGAGCGGTGCCAAGCATGGGGCGGGGGGGGGGGTGGGTCAACAGCAGGATGCCCCCCCTTTCCCCCAACCCCACCACACACACACACACACACACTCTCTCTCACACACACACACACACACACACACACACACACACACACACACACACACACACACACACACACACACACACACATCATCATCAGCCATCATCCTGCCTGACGACCATATGCAACCAAGACAGAAGAGGAGAGGAGGAGGAACTCAGTTCACTGGGGGGGGGGGGGGGGGGGGGAGTCCCAGAGTACTCTCTCACACACTTATTATTACGGAGGTTGGCGCAGAGGGGCTAAGGCAAGCAAAGAGGAGTGGAGAGGCAAAAATGTTGACAAAAGGCCCTACCCTGGCGCTAACGGCAGAGGCGATTCTAGGGTCAGATGGGGCCCCAAGCGAAAATGCAAAAGAATGAACATTTGAACCAAAATCACCACTACTGTAGTAGAGTATGGGCTATCATTAACCATCTAGGGGCTTGGGGGCCCCAAGCGGCTGCCTGCCTTGCCTGGTGGCAAGATGCGCCTCTGGCGCTAACGGTAGGGCACTCGTCTACTATGCGACTGACCCAGGTTTCATTCCAACCCGGGCCCTTTGCCAACCCTTCCCCGTCTCTCTCTCCCAACTCGCTTCCTGTCTCTCCTGCACTATCCTGTCATGAACAAACCAATAAAGGCTTGGAAAGCCCCCCAAAAAAATACTTCTAATTTTTTTCCGCAAATGAGGAGCGAATTTCACCATCAGCGGCCAGTGAAATCAGCAGCAATTGACTCAATTTACTCTTGTGCCTTTACATGACAAGGCATGCTGGGTCACCAGCACTAATTGAGCATTGCTCTTGAAAGGGCTTGTTTAAAGTGATTATGAATGCCCGTTATCAATTCGCTCAATTAAGTCAGACATACACTACGTTACAATAACACCATCCATCTACAATGGTAATAATGTAGTGCTCGTGTGAATTTCAATTGGCGCTAGTGGCTTAACACTGGAGTAGATTCAATGCACACACTCACGTTCGTGCACACACACACACACACACACACACACACACACACACAGAGCCACTTAATTAAAACCAAATCTCAGCTAAAGTGGGCATTATGCAGTCCTTAGATACTGCAGTGGAGGGAGGCCACTACACACTACAGCATGCTCTCTCTCACACATACACACACACACGCACACGCACACGCACACGCACACACACACACACACACACATACACAGCCCCTGAGCTCCATCAGACAGGAGTGTTGTAATGCACAGCATCTGTGCCAAAACACACACGTGCGCGCATGCACGCACACACACACACACACACACACACACACACACACACACACACACACACACACACACACACACACACACACACACACCCCAATCCATCGCACCCACCCCTCCACCTCTCGTCCTCCCCTTCCTGCCATGTTAATATGGGGAATAAATGAATGTATTCTGCCTGGTGTGTAGGAAAATAATTATGCTAACACTAGCCCAGTGTGCAGTCCTGCTGACCTATGGGGGAGGAGAGGAGTGCAGAGCAGAGGAGCCGCAAACACATGAGGCTGTCTGTCAGTCATAGCCATGCCGGGGCCCAGTGTCCAGGAGCAGGGGCAGGGGCAGGGGCAGGGGCAGGGGCAGGGGCAGGGGCAGGGGCAAGGGTGGATGGTTGTGTGTGTGTGTGTGTGTGTGTGTGGGTCAGTGGGCTGACAGGCCAGTGATGGGCCGTCTTCACTCAGAGCTGGCAGTGCACTGCGGGGAGTGGAGTGGAGGAGTACAGAGCAGAGGAGGAGAAAAGAGCGACGGGAAGGGTGGACCACAGCACACTCGTTTACCACCATCAGGGCCAATGACGGCTTTGGCTGGGCCCAGGACAAAGTCATCTAACCTATCCAACCCCCCCCACACACACACACACCCACCGCCACCCCATACATACAATGTAATAAGTACCCAATTCTAGACCCCTCCTGGACAATAAACCCTTTTGTGCCCTTTTGTCGGCTTCACTGACCACGATCACTTGTTCACTCATGACATCCAGTATA
>NC_085875.1:16082505-16085005 GCF_034702125.1 Engraulis encrasicolus
TTTCTCTTTTTTTATTACTTTCCTTTTTTCTCTTCAAACCAAAAACATTTCCAAAGCACTTTAATGTGCTGAGGAGCCCCTGGTGTCTGCCGGGGTGTTAGCTTTGCATTTTAAACAGGCTTCTCTTCAAAAGCAGCAGAGGTCCTTGTAAAAAGCCTCTTTGAAAACTTCCTCCTTTGGATGGAAAGAGACAGATAGAGAGAGAGAGAGAGATAGAGAGAAAGAGGGACAAAAAAACTCTCACCCTCTCTTTCAAAGATAATATCTTGTCAGTGTACAAAGCAGTTGTAGGAAGCCTGTCGCCTAATTGATTCCCTTGTTTGTTATGCTAATGGCTAAGGCCGAAAAAGAAACAGTGGGATATTTAAATCAAACGCTAGGCCTGGCTGACGCACAAAAGGCAGGCGTGAGGAGGAGAGGAGAGGAGAGGAGAGAGGAGGACGGGCAGGGCGGGGCGGTGTGGTGTGGTGCGATGTGGGTGCGCGAGAGTCAGGGCTATAGGTAATCAATGGGAATGCACCAGAGATTGAAAAACTGTCTGCTTTTCAATTGTGCCGCGTCGCAGGGACAGTTTGAAAATAATGGCGTTTTGGAGGGAAAACAGCACCCCGCGCAGACAGGTGAAGGACGAAGCCGCGCAGGACGCGCGACACGCCGCTTTTGTTGGCCCGTCACGGCCAGCCGTTACTGACAGCAGTGCATTGTGGGGGCTTGACTGGTGCTTAGTTAGTGCGAGGATAATGAGAAGTCAAAGCCAATCTGTAATCATTAGCAAACTTTTCCCTACATCGCATTAGCCTGCTATAACGTCCATTACTTCCATTATGTAACGCGTCCGGAAAACAGCGCTCCGCTGCGCTTCTGCCCAAATCCATGTCGGCGAAAAATGAAAACCGATGACAAAATGGCGCGCGGGGCGGGTGGTGACATAATGGTGACTTGTTCCCCCGACTGGCCCAGTTACGCACAGAGCACATAGCGGCAAGGTCGCGGGGGTCGTCTCCCAGGGAGCCACACACTTCGCTAAAAATAAAAAAATAAACTGTACCTGTACTTTAATTTAGACGGATTAAGGTCTTGGACGAAAATAAACACAACAACAACACAACAAACAAACATAGCAGTGCATATGGATACAGGGTTATTTACAATACACCTTGAGGCACGATCAACATTATTTTATTTAGTTAGTTAGTTATTCACTAACTTAAAATAATAGTTTCAATAATACACAAAAATAAGAGTTTATTCAGACATTTATGAGCTAATTTAAAAACAGTGCAGGGTGAGCTTATGTTTGAGTGTGTCGAATGTGTCTGTAAATGGGTCTGAATTTACTTGTGAAAGGTACAAGGGAAACTAGTTGTAGGTTGTTAGCTCTGCTCCGCTCCACTGTGGTGTGCTACATGACTGAAGAAATGTTGGTTCTATGATTATGTGAGTTTGTGTGTGTGCATGCATGTATGTGAGTTTGTGCATACATCCATGCGTGTGTGTGTGTGTGTGTGTGTGTGTGTGTGTGTGTGTGTGTGTGTGTGTGTGTGTGTGTGTGTGTGTGTGTGTGTGTGTGTGTGTGTGTGTGTGTGTGTGTTTGTGTGTGTGTGCGTGCGTGCATGTGTGTGTGCGTGCGTACACGTGCGCGCGTATGTGTGTGTGTGTGTGTGTGTGCACGCATGTGCATGTGTGTGTGTGTGTGTGCGTGTGTCCGTGTGTGTGTCTGCCTGTATTTGTGTGTGTGTGTGTGTGTGCGTGCATGTCTGTGTGTGTGTGTGTGTGCACCTGTTCCACAGCTCCAGCCCCTGCCTGCCTCTTTCCCGTCCCCCTGCTGCCATCTCTTGTCTTGTTGTGCACTCTACTCTACTCTACTCTACTCTGCTTTTCCCCAGCGCAGCAGCACAGCGCAGCACAGCCAGTGGACCTCAGTAGACCACAGCAGACCACAGCAGTGGTGTAGTCTACGTAGAACGCAGGTATACGGAGTATACCCACTTCTAAATTTCAGGGGCTTCAGTATACCCACTTAGAATTGATTGATCCATTATTTAGAATAGCATAAATATATACAGTATACCCACTTCAAAAAATGCTCGAATATACAGTATACCCACTTCAAAAAAGTAGACTACACCGCTGGACCACAGCCTCTCTCTCTGTCTCTCTACCTCTCCTGTTTTCCCCTCTCGTCCACTCCTCCGGCAATATGTAGGTTATTTGTTTTGGTTTTTTGGTTTTTTTTCGGATGACTGTGTCAGGGCCAAAATTGGAAGGTTGTGTGCACTAACAATAGTTGTTTGTCTGTTACTGGAAGTATATGTTTGTTTCTTTGTTTCTTTGTGGTCTTTAAAGTCTTGTCTGTTGTTTTGATCTGAATCATACTTCCTCATGTCTACAAAAAAATTATCTCCTGAAGAGACAATAAAGGATAATCTTAATCTAATCCTTCTCTCTCTCTCTCTCCATACTTATCCTGCCTTCCCTCAAGTGAGTTACTATTCTCACT
>NC_085875.1:16090005-16092505 GCF_034702125.1 Engraulis encrasicolus
CACACACACACACACACACACACACACACACACACACACACTGACACACACACACACATACACACACACTGACACAGACACAGACACACACACAAACACGCACACGAAAGCACACACACACACACACACACACACACACACACACACACACACACACACACACACACACACACATCCAAATCCCCCCATCCTCTCACATTCCCACTCGCAGGCACGTACAAGCCTTACCAGTATTCGCTCTTCCTCTAATTGAATCAAACGTAAGCTGGGAGGAGAGGAGCGGAGAGGAGAGGAGAGGAGTGGAGAGGTGAGGAGAGGAGGAGAGAGGGAAAAAAACACACACGTCAGCGCTTTCTCGCACTTTGCATGGGCTGTTTTATTGTCCTTCCGAACCTTTTGAATGATAATGATAGGAATGACAGTTCGGCCGTATTAATGGCCACGCCTGAAAAGCGCAGGGTGAGAGACGAGAAAAAGGGGAGACGAGGGACGAGAGAGACGGACACAGACAGAGAGAGAGAGAGAGAGAGAGAGAGAGAGAGAGAGAGAGAGAGAGAGAGGAAAGAGGGGAAGAGAGAGAGAGAGAGAGAGAGGGCCTTTCGGTCTTGCTCTCTCCTCTCCTCTCCTTTCTTCTCTTCTCATCTCTGATTTTATTATTCACTCGCTCCTAAGTGCTAACTTGGGATTTCCTGCGCCCATTGTGATGTCAGCCGCTCCTGCCGCCCGTTTCCATTGTGATGATAATGGCTCTGGTGTTGTTGGCTGAAAGGTCAGCAGGTCAACAGAAGCCCCTTAATGGACTGTAAAATAACTCTAACGGTATTAACCTCCCCCGATCACGCGCGCGCCGTGCACACACACACACACTTCCCCCTCACACACACACACACACACACACACACACACACACATGCACTGCTCATTTCTTTATGGGCGCCATACGATTGAATTGAATTTTAATTGGTGAGGTGTGCACCTGGATGGGTGCGGTGGCAGACCTAATCACCAAAATAGGCTGGATAGGATATGGGATGGGGATGGGGATGGGGATGGGGATGGGGATGGGGATGGGGATGGGGATGGGGATGGGGAACGGGGAACGGGGAATGGGAAGGAAGCAGAGCATGGAGGGACAAATGGCCAGGGAGCAAAGACACTCCAGCACTAGTGTTTGGCCTGCCAATGCAACATTTATGGCCAAGAGCAAATAAAATAGAATAGAATAGAATAGAACAGAATAGAATAGAATAGAACAGAATAGAATAGAATAGAACAGAGTAGAATACAATACAATACAATACAAGAGAAGAGAAGAGAAGAGAAGAGAACAGAAGAGAAGAGAAGAGAAGAGAAGAGAAGAGAAGAGAAGAGAAGAGAAGAGAAGAGAAGAGAAGAGAAGAGAAGAGTAAATCCCCTTTCATTTGTTGTTAGTACAGCTGTTTAAAAGATAATAAAGGCTGCCGGTGTTATGCTTCCCATTGCACTGTTTATAAGTAAGCAAAGCTACAGACATTTTTACAGTCTTGTAATGTTACTTATTTTGAATGCACAGCTTTAAGAAAATACATTGTAACTCAGGGCATTGTTGTTCTTATCAATGTTTTTTTTTTATGACTGCGAGCAACTCTCACCATTTTAAAATCTGTTGCATTTAGCTTATTTTCACACACATCTGTTACAAATTACAACGCATTATGCTTTCATCCAGAGCGAGTTACAGAAGAGGGCATACTAAACAAGCTATGCTGTATTGAAATCCCACTTTCAGCGGTTTCCTAATTACACGGTCAGAGGCATACACTCCAGGAACAACATGGCACTGTGTGTTTACATCTTAATGTATTACACCTCTCTAAAACTGCTGAACTTTGTGCAAGGACACGTTTGGAGATGAATAAGGACGACACCTTCAACTCTCGGACAAAAAAAGAGAAGCAGGCATAATTAATTTTAGTACTTTGCATCCCTGTAGTCTGTCTGGCAAAGTACTCTCCAGATACTGCTTCAGCACATGTCAAAATATAAATAGAAATGTTTTCATTTCGGAGGCAAAGTAGTCATGATGTCAGCTGGGGGCTGCCACACGATTGGCTGCTTACTATTCGGGCTCTTGAAGCTGATTGGTCGACAGTGAGGCTTGGCTTCCTGATATAGCAACGTTGGTGATGCATTTGCCTTTTTTACCATACTATTTCTAAGGCCAGCTCGTACATACACACACACACACACACACACACACACACGCATACACACACACACACACACACACACACACACACACGCATACACACACGGCCAGGGGTCACTTGAGTAAACGCTTTATCGCCCTAAAAACTAGGGGACGATCCAGCGAAGAAGAGAAGTGCTCACCGCAGATCAAAAAAGTTTTAGTTTGGTGCACGTGTGTCGGTGTGTGTGTCTTGGTGTGTGTGTGTGTGTGTGTGTGTGTGTGTGTGTGTGTGTGTGTGTGTGTGTGTGTGTGTGTGTGTGTGTGTGTGCA
>NC_085875.1:16097505-16102505 GCF_034702125.1 Engraulis encrasicolus
TATTCAAGGCGAAACTTCTTCTGCTACCCACGCTACCAGGCAGCGTAGTTCGCTCTTGGTCTGGACACGGCATCACTCCTCAGAAGTGTCAAAAGTAAAAGTAAAAGTTAAAAAAACCACACTGTTTCCTTCCAACACAGATAACTTACCTGAATAACCTTACGATCAGATATCTCTGCGCTGAGTTGATCAAGTTTGTGGTGGGTTCTTGTGAAGTTTTTAATGTTTTTCAGAAACAACACAGTCTACCTACTTCTAGTTACAATGGAGGAAAGGGTGTAACAGCTATGACCGTAATATTGTACTTACACCATGTACCTTCACTTTGACTTTTTTTGACACCTTTGTTCACCATGTCCATACCGCTCTACATACCTCACCGTGCACCAGAGGTGGCCAAAGTAAAAGTAGAAGTAACAAGCAGTTGGAACTTGTCTTCTTGTTTAGCAAGTATCCAGAGGCCATTAGATCAGCAAAGGTGAGCTCTATTTCATATTAATGGCATACCTTCTATGGGGGCCCATATTTATGCACACACCTATTTTGTTTAAATCCACATTACATTGTTTCTGTAACACCTATTAAAATTATTGCACTGCTGAAATGTTTCTATTTCCCTACAGTTTAACATATGTTAAAATGAAGTTGCTACTTTAAAAACTCAACACGAAATAAACCGATGTAATGATTTTCCATAAGGGTGCCCAAACTTTCTTATGGCACTGTAATTGGCTGAGTAAACTGGATGTCAGATATAAGCTCCATGACACTCCATTTTGGAAGCTGAAAATTCGTTCAATTTTGGCTGAATTCACTAGCCTAGCATTCCCCGTTGAAATGACTGGGGCGGGACTTATTCACTCTCTACCCAGGCAAGCAGACAGGCAGGCAGGAACAAGGGCAGTCATATGAGGAACACAAGTAGCCAGGACAGAAAGAAACATCAGGAATCCAGGCAGGCGTGCTGGCAGGCCGATTAAGAACACATGGAAAGCACACATAAGGAATACAGGTAGGTGGACCAACATGATCTCGAACGAATTGCGTCTCATTTCTCACGCAAACCAAAAACTGAAATTGCGTCACATTTACGACGCATTCTCTTTGACACACATGCGCAGTGGTCATGCAGCTGTCCGTGACAGGTTAGGTTAAGGGAAAGTTTTGGTCAGGGCACAAATTTAAAACTCAGAAACGTGGCAGTACTGACAGGTTAGGTTTAGGGATGGTTTTGGGAAGGGCACAGTTGTAAAACTATGAAACATTGCATTACTGACAGGTTAGGTTAAGATTAAGAACTCAATTAAAGGCAAGAAGCAGGTAAGGAACATGGGCAGACAGACAGGCAGGCAGGCAGGCAGACAGACAGACAGACAGGCAGGCAGGTAGGCAGATAGACAGACAGGCAGGCAGGGAGGCAGACAGACAGACAGACAGGCAGGGAGGCAGGCAGACAGGCAGGCCGGTAGGCAGGCAGGCAGACAGACAGGCAGGTAAGGAAGGAGGCAGGCAGGCAGGCAGGCAGGCAGGCAGGCACATCAGAGACAAGAGACGGCAGACAGGCACGTCAGAGAGACGGCAGGCAGGCATGTAGCCAGGCAGACAGGCGTGCAGACAGGGAGGCAGGCAGGCAGGCAGGCAGGCAGGCAGACAGGCACGTCAGAGAGGAGAGACGGCGGCGGGGAACAGAGGAGTGGGAGCGCTGGGGGTCTAAATGAGGCCATGCTTGAACGCCGGCCCAAGTGCTGCTCTCCTCTTCTCCTCGCTTCCTCGCATCCTCGCCTCTCCTTCTCTCCTTGCGTCTCCTCTCCTCCACCCCTCCTCACCTCCCCTCCCTCTACCCTCCCCCAAAGTAAATCGCAAGTGACGAAGCGAGCTGTTGAACTTGATAATGCTGATGGAGCGCGTTGGGCGCGCAGAAAGGATAAACAGCAATTAATTTCAGTCAATAAATAAGGCTTTGAGGCCCACGTCAAAGGAGGGAAAGAAGGAAGGAAGGAAGGAATGAAAGAAGGAAGGCGACGAAGAGAAGAGAGAAGAGAGAGAGAAAAAAAAAGCCGAACAATTACTTTTCCATTTTTGCTGCCAAATGGTCTGGTGAGGAGGAAACAGTGGATTGGGGGCTGTGTAAATCAGTCTTAATTTTGCCTTCCCCATTAAAAAGGGCCCCATTAAGGGGCCCTGCTCGCCTCATTTCACTCTTCTCTTGTTTCACTTTTTCAATTTGTGCGAAAGGGGGAGTTCACTCATCATAAAATTTCACTTTGGCTGCTCCATCATTTGCATCTTGGCCAATAAATAGCAATTAGCATTAACAATTAAACCAGCCAGTGGAACCGATGCCCGCTCCCTTGGAAGGCTGATGAATGGCCTCCGAGAGAGAGGCAACGACGCCTTTAGTTTTTATTTTTATTTTTTCTTACCCTCTCTCTCTCTCTCTCTCTCTCTCTCTCTCTCTCTGTCTCTCTCTCTCTCAGAACAGGAGGAGGAGAGGAAGGGAGGGGGAAGAGGAGGTGTTGGTG
The DNA here is from genome assembly GCF_034702125.1 of Engraulis encrasicolus. Classification (NCBI taxonomy): domain Eukaryota; kingdom Metazoa; phylum Chordata; class Actinopteri; order Clupeiformes; family Engraulidae; genus Engraulis; species Engraulis encrasicolus. The sequence goes on from NC_085875.1 coordinate 16,100,028, forward strand.
GGGGGAAGGGGAGGAAGTGGAAAGGAGAGGAAAGGAAAGAGGAAAGAGGCTGGGGGGGATGAAGTGTAGTGAGGGGTGGAGGAGCGTGTGTGTGTGTGTGTGTGTGTGTGTGTGTATGTGTGTGTGTGTGTGTGTGAGAGAGAGAAATAGATAGAGAGAGAGACAGAGACAGAGCGACAGAGAGTGTGTGTGTGTGTGCGTGCGTGCCTGCATGCCTGCGTGTCTGTGTCCGTCCGTTCGTGTGTGCGAGCGTGTGCACATGTGTGAACATGACCTCTCCTGGTGCGGTAATAAAGCCACTCACAGAGAGACAGAACATCTGCAGTAAGTACCCCAGTGGGCTGTGCTGCGCTCCAGGCTGAACAGCTACACATCTGCAGTGGAGCACTCAACTCCATTCTGTGGGCTCAAGTCTCAAGCAGAACATCAAGTTTATAGTTACATTTAGTTATGTCTATGGTTTAGTCCAGTGGTGCTCAAACTGTGGTACACGTACCACTGGTGGTACTTGAGACATCTCTGGTCCCTTTGGTCTTACATTTTGTAATATTGAATTGTATGAATCTGAAAACATAATGCAGAATAATGCTAGGCAAGCAAGAAATTGAAAAACAAACTGGCACTGAATGTGACCGTGGCTGTTGATGCCATTATGAACCTCTCCTGTATTGACTGGCAAAAGTGAATATGGAAGGCCTTTGCTGCGCTTTTCTAATGTTGGTAGTCAAGGTGGTACTCGGAGAGCTCAATATTTTCTCGGGTGGTACTTCACACAAAAAGTTTGAGAACCACTGGTTTAGTCAATAGGGACAGGCACTACATGTGATGTAGACTGTGCAAGAGTCCAACAAAAAGCAAGTTCCAATATTTGTCTCTAGAGGGCCTTTTAAAATGATACATAGAAATCCTATTTTTATTTTAAAACCAGCATATCCATTCATCCAAACCTACCACCCATCCTTAAAAACAGTGAAGTGGTTTAGTCCGGCCTTCTGAGGTCCAGTCTCAAGCAGTAAGCTATGCAGTTGTTTGGTCCAGTCCAGGGGTGTCAACCTCCTGGTTCAGAAGTAAAAGACAAAAACAAAGCGGTGTCAAAAACTCATTTTAGAAGTAAAAACCCGGCCACATTTTCCTTTCAACAAAGATGACTTGACTGAGTAGGCTAACTGGTCTACCTGTCTTGAGACATGATTAGCTGATTCAGAGATCAAAATCATGGCAGAGTGTGATGGGAGTGACCATAACTAGGGTTGTGGGTTTGTTCAGAGCCATCTAATAACAGAGTTAGGTCACTCCCATAGACCTCTATGGACCAATCTTTCCACAGCAATGGCGGCTCTCATGGAGCCTCACGGAGCGTTAACATGGAAATCCCCATTGACTTTAGTTCTATTAGAAGTTACTTAGTTCTAGGAGGTGGCCGTAGAACACAGAAAATGTGGTAAAGGTAATGTAATTTGTTTGTACTTAATCTTTGTTTGGTATGTGATGGTTCTATGTTAGTTTCCAACGAACAGAAGTTTACTGTTAAGAAACATTTTAATCTACGCGAATCACATCACCAACCGACTTCCTGGTCCCCGGTTTGCGCAACTCTTATTAGACGGCTCTGGGTTTGTTCTGACACATCAACAAGCCTGGCTCTTTGGTGTAGCAGTCAGAGCCCTAATTTGGTACCACAGAAGGTCCAGGTTCAAGTCCCAGCTAGGCAACTCTACTCCCCTTTGAACACAAGTTTTTTTTTTTTTTTGCATGGGATTGACCTCTCTATGGATCACTGGGCTCTCGTCTTAAGCAGAACATCAACAGGGAGGGTCCAGTCAGGTCGGTCCCACTGCAGTCTGGTCTCAAGAAGCAGAAGCAGAACATTTTTGCAGATAAAAATGGCTATTTCTGCAAATTTAAAATGGCGGACCATGGAGAAGATTTTTCCAGTCATAATGAATACTTAGAATTTGATGCTGGTGGTAAGTATTCATGAAAAAGGTAACATTAGTGAATGGGTAGCATAAATTCTGGAAATGAACAACTAAAAATCTCACACAGTGTACCTTTAAAAAGTGTACGCTTATGTCAAACGGAATCTCATCAATTCATAGCACTTAGCATCAGTTCAATTAGTGTGATATGAAATGATGTAGAACAAAAAAAAAACACACACAATTTCTTTTTCAAGAAATAAACCTGGTTTTAGGCAGAGAGATATAAGACTGTGTGGGATATTATCCAACCTAGGGCCAACAGCGTCAACAATGTGAAGCTTAAAATATAATAAAAAAATGAAATACAAATTTTAAAAACAGCTTTTTAATAGCAGACGTAATCTGCTCTGTGTCGGATCAGATAGTTCCAGGGATTTGTGAGTGATATCTGCCTTCCAATGATACAATGATGTTTAAGGATATTCCTGCTTCTTTTTCTCTTTTTTTTTCATTTCATTTCTCCCTCTTTTTTCCCGTGTCGTCTGTCAGGGATGAA
>NC_085875.1:16127505-16130005 GCF_034702125.1 Engraulis encrasicolus
GTGTGTGTGTGTGTGTGCGCGTGTGCGTGTGTGTGTGTGTGTGTGTGTTTTCGTGTGTGTGTGTCCTTCTGCCGTAGTCCCCCTCGTGTAACATCTGCCCAACTCTGTGGAGAGTAAAATTGAATTTATCTGTCATGTCAGATTGTCATCAAAGAGATCACATTACAATGAGATTAACTTTTTTTTCCCTACCTGGTGCTGTCGGGGGAGGAAGGAAATAGGACAGGGACGTATTAACCACAGCTGCACTTAAAGTATTTACCAGCCCGGCACGGGAATACTGCGTCTTTAAATATCGTTTCAGTTAAAGTATTTACCAGGCCAGGGAATACAACGTCTTTAAATATCGTTTCAGTTAAAGTATTTACCAGGCCAGGGAATACTGCGTCTTTAAATATCGTATCAGTTAAAGTATTTACCAGGCCAGGAGGAGTAGCCTACTACCATTTCAATATCATTTCAGTTTAAGTATTTACCACTCCAAAGTGTACCACAGTTTAAATACCAATTCAGTTCAAGTATTTACCAGACTGTGGAATACTGCTTCAGTTTAAGTACGATATTCACCAGTGCAGGGAGTACTTCCGAATAAATACCACTTTAGTCAAAGTATTTTAGGAATATTACACTAACTTTAAGAATTACATTAACTTTAAAAACAGAATCCTACAATGAGAATTGGTTGGTTGACATCCATTAGAAGTTTCAACTAAAACAAAAAAAAACACAATTCTGCCTTTTGTTCTCATAGCAAAATTATTATTTAGTATGTTGAATAATTGAGTTGCATTGACTTTAAGTATCGACACCCGTGTAGAGTCGTGTGTAAGTGAGTGTGAGTGTCTAATAAACCAATGGATAACTTCATTGTCATGACAAATGTACATAAATAAAAGTCTGCATCCATCCATCCAACCTACTGACGGAGTACCTTCCAATAAAATGACCCTCTTATAGTCACCTTGTACATTATATGGGGTTTGGTATGTTGATATGAAATAATACAATTATGGAAATACGGCAATCAATTCATAAAATAATGTCATATTTCTTTTTAACTTGAAATATGTATTTGAAATTCCATAGCCTCAATACTACATTAGACCTATATGTCATTCCTCACAATGAATAACCATGACATACAGTACAGCAGGGGTCCCCAAACTTTTTTCTCCGGGGGCCACATTATCGTTCCTGACTGTGATCAGGGGGCGGGATCAATCATGTGGGTTGTATACTAGGCCTCTGCCTGTTTAGAAAATATATTTTATAATTTTTTTGTTGTCGTGGGGATTGCTTCTTTGGGCTTGTTCAAATGGTGAGGTGCAGAGAGGAGGAGGACCGGTCAAAGGGGCGTGGCGGGCCGCATCCGGCCCACGGGTCTTAGTTTGGGGACCCCTGCAATACAGTATGTACTGTATGTCATCACATTCATTATGTTTGTACTGTAGGTGTGTGACAAATACTGTAAAAAATTGGGGTAACACTTTATTTTAGGGATACATCTATTAGCACTAATACATACAATGTTAATGCCTGCATAAGCAACTTGTAAGGCATGTACTAAGCAAACGCTAAGGCCTACTAGGTCCTTACTGAGGTTAAATTGGTAATAAATCCCTTATTGTGCATGAACAGGACATTTGCGAATTCATGCCTAACAAATGTTTCATTTTGCTTTGTACATGCCTTACAAGTTACTTATACAGGCACATTGTATGTATTAGGGCTAATAGATGTATCCCTAATATAAAGTGTTACCAAATTCTGGTATGATTAAACGTGTGATTATGTTGTTTTGGAGCTGACAGAGGGACAAGAGTGATGTGATGTGCTGTAGTGTGGTGTACGGGTAGGTAATGTCCTCCATTAGTGTGAGTGTGGGACTTGCAGAACAGAGCAGAGCTACTATAAACAGCTCTTTCATTAGGCCCCCGCCCCGTCTGACTCACACAATCACAATCACAATTGTCTGTCTGCCTGTCTGCCTGTCTGCCTGTCTGCCTGTCTGCCTGCCTGCCTCTCTGTCTGTCTGCCTGTCTGCCCGCCTGTCTGCCTGCCTGCCTGTCTGCCTGCCTGCCTGCCTGCCTGCCTGTCTGCCTGCCTGCCTACCTGCCTGCCTGCCTGCCTGCCTGCCTGCCTGTCTGTCTGCCTGCCTGCCTGTCTGCCTGCCTGCTTGCCCGCCCGCCTAGCCAAGCCAAGCCGCGCCCTTCTAGTGACCCAACACCTTCAGCGTTGCAACGAGTCAGGTCAAGAGCAGTGCACATACTTTCTGAGTTCCCGAAAATACGGGAACTCCTTTCACTTTGTCGGGAAGCAAACAACCTTAAGCAATCTAAGGGAGGCGGCCGGGTCAAACATGTTGTTTGGGAAATGTTAATTGTTATGCTCTTGGTCAGACTAAGTCTCGAAGAGATTTGAGCGTCGATGATAATCAGGCTACCGCCCGCCTACCTTCCTTGTCCACCTGTCTGTCTTCCTGCCTGCCTGTCTTCCTGCC
>NC_085875.1:16157505-16165005 GCF_034702125.1 Engraulis encrasicolus
CATTCGGTAACACTTTAAAATAAGGTTAGGTGAGTAATGACGGAATAATGTCTGAAGTAATGATTGATTAATAATAAATAAACATGTGATTCATGTATGCAGTAATGTCTACTCCATTAGTAGTCATGAATTACTCATGGTTGGCGTAATAATGATTCACTATGAAGTAAATGTGGTACATCAAGAGTTAATTAAGAGTGTGAGTTCCAAATGTTAGTAAATCATGTGTTAACATCGCTGAAAAAGATCATACCATATTGTTTCGATCATATATGAATCAGACCTTAGTTAACGGTGCATGAGTAATAATGGAATGATATGGTCAGTAATTCTATTGTACACTCCCTCAAATTTTGTCGTCTCCTCTTTCTCTATACCCCTTCCCCCCACCCATCTCTCTCTCTTTCTTCCACTCTCTCCTCCCCTCTCTTTACCTTCGCCAGAAAGTTATGTTTTGCCCGCCGTGTATTTATTTTTACCTTCGCCAGAAGGTTATGTTTTGTTACCTTCGCCAGAAGGTTATGTTTTGCCCGCCGTGTATTTATTTATTTATTTGTGAATATGTCTGTTTGTTTGTTTGTACTTCGTATAACTCAGTCAGAACTGAGCCGATTTTTATGAAATTTAGTGGGATGATTGGTCATGACCCAGGGAACAATCAATTAGTTTTTGGGAGTGATTGGGTCAAAGGTCAAAGGTCAAGGTCAAAATGTTTGTTTGTACTTCGTATAACTCAGACAGAACTGAGCCGATTTTTATGAAATTTAGTGGGATGATTGGTCATGACCCAGGGAACAATCGATTAGTTTTTGGGAGTGATTGGGTCAAAGGTCAAAGGTCAAGGTCAAAATGTTTGTTTGTACTTTGTATAACTCAGACAGAACTGAGCCGATTTTTATGAAATTTAGTGAGATGATTGGTCATGACCCAAGGAACAATCGATTAGTTTTTGGGAGTGATTGGGTCAAAGGTCAAAGGTCAAGGTCACGAAAAGGTCAAAAACGTAAATTGAGCCGATTTTTATGAAATTTACTGGGATGATTGGTCATGACCCAAGGAACAATCGATTACTTTTTGGGAGTGATTGGGTCAAAGGTCAAAGGTCAAGGTCACGAAAAGGTCAAAAACGTAAATTGAGCCGATTTTTATGAAATTTACTGGGATGATTGGTCATGACCCAAGGAACAATCGATTACTTTTTGGGAGTGATTGGGTCAAAGGTCAACGTCACGAAAAGGTCAAAAACGTAAATTCAGCCGATTTTTATGACATTTAGTGGGATGATTGGTCATGACCCAAGGAACAATCGATTACTTTTTGGGAGTGATTGGGTCAAAGGTCAAGGTCAAGGTCACGAAAAGGTCAAAAACGTAAATTGCGCCGATTTTCATGAAATTTACTGGGATGATTGGTCATGACCCAAGGAACAATCGATTACTTTTTGTGAGTGATTGGGTCAAAGCTCAAGGTCAAGGTCACGAAAAGGTCAAAAACGTTTTTGTTTGCCAAGCACTATATACCAGAACAACGTGTGCATGCTGAATTGAATAAGAGGTCAAGACTGGGCCAAAAATGTAATATTACGATATTACGGTCCGATTTAAATTAAACTAACACCAAAATTTGGAGAATGTTATGCCCCACACTCTGAAGATGGCCAGAAAAAAAATAAGTGGCGTAGGCGAAGGTTTGCGCTCTACCGAGTGCCCATTCTAGTTTGTCAATATGTCTGTCTGTTTGTTTGTTTGTTTGTTTGTACTTCGTCTAACTCAGTCAAAACTGAGCCGATTTTTATGAAATTTTGTGGGATGATTGGTCATGACCCAAGGAAGAATCGATTAGTTTTTGGGAGTGATTGGGTCAAAGGTCAAAGGTCAAAGGTCAAGGTCACAAAAAGGTCAAAAACGTATATTGAGCCGACTTTTATGAAATTTAGTGGGATGATTGGTCATGACCCAAGGAACAATTGATTAGTTTTTGGGAGTGATTGGGTCAAAGGTCAAAGGTCAAGGTCAGGAAAAGGTCAAAAACGTACATTGAGCCGATTTTTATGAAATTTAGTGGGATGATTGGCCCAAGGAACAATCGATTACTTTTTGATTGACCCAAGGAACAATCAATTACTTTTTGGGAGTGATTGGGTCAAAGGTCAAGGTCAAGGTCACGAAAAGGTCAAAACGTACATTGAGCCGATTTTTATGACATTTAGTGGGATGATTGGTCATGACCCAAGGAACAACCGACTACTTTTTGGGAGTGATTGGGTCAAAGGTCAAGGTCAAGGTCACGAAAAGGTCAAAAATGTTTTTCTTTGCCAAGCACTATATGCCAGAAGAACGTGTGCATGCTGAATTGAATAAGAGGTAAAGACTGGGCAAAAATGTAATATTACGACATTCTTGTCCAATTTAAATGAAACTAACACCAAAATTTGGAGAATGTTATGCCCCATACTTTGAAGATGGCCAGAAAAAAATAAGTGTCGTAGGCGAAGGTTTGCGCTCTACCGAGTGCCCATTCTAGTTGCTTCTGTATCTCCTCCCTCCCTCCTGTATCTGTCTCAGCCTCCATTTGGCTGCATCTACTGTAAGGTCACAACATGACCCAAGCTAAGGGCGCGATCACACAGACCACGGATTTTACAGTAGGAGGCGGATGTGTTCTATTGTTTGTCAATGAAAATGAGCGGATTACGCGTCTAATATCAGCGCAAGGCGGGTTGCGGATTCTCCGCCTCTCCGCGCCGGGCGGATCAAGTTGAAAGAAGTTCAACTTAAGGCGGAAAACCCGCGGCGGATTTCCAGATGTTCGATAGGAGACCGTTATCATATCAGATTCGCTATCCAACGTTAGGAGAGCAAGAAAAGAGCTTGTCTTCTATTCATTTTACATAGATGAATGGACAAAGCATTTTGCGTATGTTTTCACAACATTTAACGACACAACACCATCCATTGGGCTACGTTGCGAGTGACAGTTGAGTCATTACGTTGCCTAGTCACCGCATTTGAATAGGCAGTGGATCCGCGCTTGGTGTGGTCACTTCTGATTAATCAGCTGGATGCGCATCGCAGATTGTAGGCAGAAATCCGCAGTCTGTGTGATCGCGCCCTAAGACTGTCTTTCCTAAAGCTCTCCTTTCCCCCTTCTCCTCTCCCTGCATCTATTGCTGTCTCCGTCTGTCATTCTTTACCGCCAAACAGTCTGTCTCATTTGCTCCATCTCTCCCTTGCCCCCCCCACCCCCTCGTTCTCTCTCTCTTTCTCTCTTTCATTGTGATTGTGTCTGTCTGTCTGTCTGTCTCGCTGACAGCATGTCTGTCTGTCTGTCTCTGTCTCTTTCGCTCTCTCTTTTTTCTACTACTTCCCCTCTCCCACTTTCTAATTTCTTAATTTCCTCACTAAATCATCAGGCAACCCTCCACTTTGAGCTGTGTCGTGCCTATTCGAAAAGTAAAAAGTGGCGGCTGAGTCACGCTTTGTCAAGCTGTAGGCCTACCAGAAAAATGGCAGTGGAAAATAGACATTAGTGACCCTGTGTTCACTACTTAGTGTCCTTTTTCTCTCTCCTTCTCTCTTTCGCTCTCCCCTCTTTCAGTTTTCCCTGTCCCTTTCAATCCTTCCTTTCCTCTCTCCCGAACTCTTTTTTTTTCTTCATTTATTCTTGCCCCTCTTTCAGTGCCCATGCAACCATGCCAATACAAGTCTCTGTGGCAGGTGTTGAGGGGTTTGATTGTGAGATGAAGAGGTGAAAAATAGAGGGGGGAAACTGCTGGAGAGACGTCAAAATACTGCCAGGTGAATTTACATACGACTCTTGTTAAGTTTGCACTGCCAGGCTCCACGATCCATTCCCTCACTTACATACAGACACCTTCAAATATGCACACACATTGCACATTGCACGCATGCACACACACCCACACACACACTTAAGACACACACACACATGCATAATCACACCCACCCACACACAGACACACAAGAAAAAAACATGTACACGCACGCACGCACGCGCGCACACACACACACACACACACACACACACACACACACACACACACACACACACACACACAATCTTGGTGTTAGCAGGCAGCAGCAGCGTGTATGTGTATGGCTCACCTGTCACAGACTACAAGTGTGTCAGTTTATCAAACACTTGAATAAGCAGGCAGGGCAGGCAGGCAGGCAGGCGTTAGCTATAGCGCCAACACAAAGCATTAGCATGCCCGCTCTAATCTCGCACAGGCTCCAGCCTTTTACGCCAGCCAGGCAGCAATTGTGTGCGTGTCAAGCTCTCTTGTAGTAACCCACCCCCTCACACACACACACACACACACACACACACACACACACACACACACACACACACACACACACACACACACACACACACACGTGCATGCACAGGCACACACACACATGCATGTGCACGCAAACACACACACATGCATGTGCGCATACACACACACACACACACACACACACACACACACACACACACACACACACACACACACACACACACACACACACCGCATGCACACACACACACACACACACACAAACGTGCGCAGGCTTCCTTTTCTTTTCTTGTTTTGTGAAATGGAACAGGGCAGCAGATGTTTGCGGCTGTCACAGCCCTGTCTGCCCGCGTTGGTACGGGCCGCGCTTGAAGGCCTTTCAGCGTAAGTGAAATCTCAACCATTCAGGACCCATGACAGCCAGAGCCAGCCGACACACATACACACACGCACACGCACACGCACACACACACAGCACAGCACAGCACAGCACACACACAGAAGCGTGGCCATGTACACACACACTGACACACACACGTGAACACCCCCCCCCCCAACACACACACACACACGCGCACACACAGACAGGTTGTCAGAGTGCTTAATGCGTTCCTATTGAGGGCCCTGAGATGGCAGTAAAATACATGTGTACAGCTGGGGCCTCCCCGTGTCATTAATACCCAGTGGTGCCGACAGGGGACGACGACAAAGGGGTCAGTTGTCCCGTGCCCAGGGAGGTAGAGAGAGAGAGGGGGCACATAATTGGGTCCTAATTACGTACATTGTATGTAATGGGCTGAGGAGCCCTTTTAGACAAATGAAGAGTTCCGATGCAAAACCCCGTAACTCCATTTCTGAAGCCAGTTGTTGGTTTGGTTTACATTCATGTACTTGATAATACATATAAATAGTTATATTACATAAATAAAATAAAAAATATGCAATTTTGATAGCTTTGTATTGAATAAAAATGAATTAAGATTATTTTCTGAAAAGGCACTTAGGGGGTTTTGCATCTGAACCCTTCAAATTTGTCCTGGTCCCGGTCAAACCTATCAGCGGCCCGCCCTGTTAATACCAGTGCGCTCTGCAAAGGGGGCCGTGAAGGAGGCGGCCTGCTGCCTGCACGCCGCTCTCCGCTCTCTCCAAGGCTGTAATTGATACAGTATACAAACTGCTGGCGATTAATTATTGCGTAATTAAGGCTGGAAACACGCATTCACATTAAATAATGAGATGTCATTTTGCCCGGCAAGTCTGCTAAATTAGGGAAACGGTGACGGGCTGTGGAAAACGCTAATGGCCGATGATTAATTCACTGTCAAAGCGCGTATTTTAAGGCGAGAGAGGAAAAAAACGACGACAACCTCGGAGCGAGAAAGCATTAGTGATGTTTACATCCGAATTAGTCACCTTTGCTTTACACACACAAACGCACACACACAAAAAAAATCACACCTCTCACTAGTAGTGTCAATCTGGGATTTTGGCTGGCAGGTGTTGTTTGTTTATTTATTTATATGTTTATTTGTCTGTTTGTTGTTGTAGTTTTTGTTCTGGTGTTTTTATTTGTGCACCTCCCTACCATCCCCAGGCGTGTGTGTGTGTGTGTGTGTGTGTGTGTGTGTGTGTGTGTGTGTGTGTGTGTGTGTGTGTGTGTGTGTGTGTGTGTGTGTGTGTGTGTGTGTGCGTGAGAGAGAGTGTGTGCGCATGTGTCTGAGTGTGTGTGTGTGTGTGAGTGTGTGTGTGTGTGTGTGTGTGTGTGTGTGAGAGAGAGAGTGTGCGCATGTGTGTGTGTGTGTGTGTGCGTGTGTGTGTGTGTGAGAGAGAGAGAGAGAGAGAGTGTGCGCATGTGTCTGAGTGTGTGTGTGTGTGGGTGTATGTGAGTGTGTGTGTGTGTGTGTGTGTGTGTGTGTGTGTGTGTGTGTGTGTGTGTGTGTGTGTGTGTGTGTGTGTGTGTGTGTGTGTGTCTGTGTGTGTGTGTGAGTGTGTGTATGTGTGTAGTGTAATAGAGGCGTGATATCGCTTACAAAACACAGATGTCGGCTGATTGGCTTATTTTCCCCCCGCAGAAAACTCAGATTTGCAGGCAGGCGGGCGGGTGGGCGCCGTCCGGAAATTCAAAAAGACAGAATAGCTTCGACACAAATTGAAGTTTAGTGGCTAATTACCATTAAATGGCCCACTTAATTGGGCTGAAACGCAATGAGAAAAACATCCATATTTCACTTCGTCTTCATTAGTGGCGCGAGGAGCTCTCATTTGATTTATAATAATGAAGTTAAATAGCAGATATTTATTTCCCAGCATGAGTGAGCGAGACGAGAGAGTAAGAAGTGAGGGAGTCAGAGAGAGGGGAGGCGAGGCGGAGGGTGGATTGTGAGAGGGAAAAGCGTTTCGCTTTTTTTTTCCAGAGGAAACAAACATCTGAGGGGTAGAAATGAGCGATTAGCGACTAGCACGGCTGCTGCTGCTGCTGCTGCTGTTGCTGTCTGTTTCCTCTGATGGGGGAACACTCAGCCATGGCAGCATCAACATCAACACTGTGATACATCAGCATCACCAGGGCCGGATTAAGGCACAGGCTAGATATGGCTGCAGCCTAGGGGCCCCTACTTGCCAGGGGCCCCCTGACTTGACAAACGTGGAAAAAAAAAAATCAGAATTGTGACAAGATGCAATATTGAAAAAGTCATCTGTCGTGTTGAGTGCAGTTGGTAGACATGATACCCCCAATTCCTAGCTCCTAATTACGACACTGTCTATGTAAATTTGTTGTGAAAGTTTGGCACAAAATTTGCCTTCTGGGGGGCCCCACACAAACCTGTAGCCTAGGGGCCCCAGGCCATCTTAATCCGGCCCTGAGCATCACCCCTCAGTTGTAGCAGCCTCAATCCTGGGATGAGAGATACAGATACAACTTCTGATACAGGCCACATTTGGCTCTGATACGGGCCACATCCGGCGCTTACAGCGATTTGTTTAAAGTACAGGGTATTGGTTACAGTCATGGCAGCATCAACATCATCAACACTGGGATACATCAGCATCACCCATCAGTTGTAGCAGCCTCAATCCTGTGATGAGAGATACAAACTTCTGATACGGGCCACATCCAGCTCTGATGAGGGCCACATTTGACTGAGATGAGAACCGCAACACTATTTTCAGTTCAATTTGTCATTTACCACAGC
>NC_085875.1:16170005-16172505 GCF_034702125.1 Engraulis encrasicolus
TATTGTGGTGGAAAAAAGACTTCAACTATGTTTAGCTTTGTAATTATGTTACAAAATGTGTATATTTTGTAAATTTAATATAGCCTACTGCTAGCTCGTGGAAAAGTAGAAATCCCCTCGCGGACCACCTTAGAGATATGGCATGTCTGGTAGTGAAACATGAGCATTATATGAAACTGTACGTTTGTAGTATGCATGCAGTAGGTACCGTATAGGGCCGTAACCAGACATTTTCAAATACCGAGGTCAAATACTGTGTGCTGTACTGCATGCTGTACATTTAGAATGCTTCAAACTCTTCAGTCAAACTCTTAAGTTTGTTTTCATTAATCACTGCCTTGAGGAAGAACGGGGGTGGTGTATATAGGCTGAATTTATCATTGTTGATTTTATATTGCTTTTCATCAATAGATACATTTTACATTACTGAAAAAAATTCAGAGGACATGACCTCTGTGTCCTCAATAGTAGTTACGGCCATAGTGCTGCATAGGCAACGCAAGGTGGGGGGAATCCACATGAGAGAGGCATGCGGAATATTCCTGTATTTTGTATTAGGCACATAAGGCGCAATCTAGGCCTATTTTGTGTATGCGTGTTAAACAAGATACGTAAGTGTCACACAAATTCTTTGTTGTAAGAGCGCTTCCTGGACTCAAAAAAGGTGCTCTTTGAGGTGCTCTTTGGATGGGCAAATGCAGACGTTGAAAAAGAAAAAAAATACCAAGGCATTCTCTTCAAAAGTAAAAAGCCTTTATTCCATGGCTTGGTTACAATTAACTTTTAAAAAACTCCAACATGTTTCGGCCGACTGGCCTTCCTCAGGGAGTCAAAAAAGATACGTAAGTGTACTGTATTTAGAACCTATGTATTGATTGGCATAAATAATTATGGATTTACACAGAATGATTAGGCCTATGAAGATACACAGAATATGTGTGACAACATCGTGCATGCAGGCTACTGTACTATGCTCAAGGATATAGAACACAAAAATAGCATGCAAGATGGATGAGTATGCATGTAGATATGCATCTGGATATTGTAGAAATGCCACATACAAGAGGCAGGTAAGCACTACATTGTTTACAGTAGAGATACAGTGTGCATTGAAGACATGGGGAATCTGACAAGGGAGATATGCATTTTTAGTATGAACACACAAGGGCAATACCTGTATTTAGTATAGATGTTTCAAAGGAAAATATACATTTGGAAAACAAACATTATATGTGACAATACAAACGGAGTAATGAAACAATGTGCACAATACAGAGGCCTTGTACAGCTCATTTTTAGTAAGCATAGACCTGTGTTTAACCGGATCACACCGCACTCTCGATTAAAAGGTGCCAAACATAAACAGAAACTTTGTAAAAATTGAAAGAAAAATGTCTGCTCACTTAAATCCCCCTTGTGTTCTTTTTAATAATAGGCCAAGCTTTCGGTCTACTGACCTGGCTCAGAGCTCAGTTAGTAAGCACAGACAACCTGCAAAAGGCAGTATGAGAGCAAAGAAACATGACTGGACTCACTTTGGGCGCTAACAGAAAAGAGAAACATAGAAAACATTTTTTTTTTTTTAAATCTCCACTGGACATCTGCACAGGGAGATTAATTCATAAGGACATTCTATTTCTATTTGACATTTTGCATATGGTAAAGCTCTGGTCATGCTGAAGGTCAGAAATATAATCTGTACAAATTACACACAATACTTGCTTAGGATGTGTGCACACAGTAACATGTTATAGGGAGAGACCTCTCTGTGCAAGAGGCGTGCGTACTGCGTACGTAAAGAGCAGTCTGCACTGTGACCAGGGCCAGATTAATGCACAGGCTAGATATGGCTGCAGCCTTGGGGGCCCCACCTTCCAGGGGGGGCCCTGATTGGCCAAAAGTGCAGAAAAATTGCAGAACTGTGACTAGATGCAATATTGAAAAAAATATAGTTTTTTATTCAATACAGTTGGTAGACATGTTATCCTCAATCTCTAGCTCGTAATTATGACATTGTCTATGTAAATTTGTGGCCAAATTTGCCTTCTGGGGGGCCCCACAGCAACCTGTAGCCTAGGGGCCCCATGCCATCTTAATCCGGCCCTGACTGTCACTGTCTAGTACACTGTCATCTGACATCAACAGGGACAATGAAGGGAGACAGCTCTTGTTCGGTACAAATGCAAAGGCAGACCTGTTTGTTTAAAGGGACACTGTGCAGGAAATGGTCAAAAAAGGTACTGCACTGTGATGCTCATTGAAACTGGGGTGCCTATTGCCAAATTTCATCTTTACATGAAAGTTTACTAAGTAATAAACAAATATTTTCTAGCATGGTCCAAGTAGAGTCATTTTTGCAGCTAAAAATGGCTATTTTTGGAAATTCAAAATGTAACATTTGTGAATGGGCAGCATGAATTCTGGAAATAAACAACTAAAAATCTCACACAGTGTCCCTTTAAACTAATGATGCAAAGGAGGTTTATTGTTTTTGTTGTTG
>NC_085875.1:16187505-16200005 GCF_034702125.1 Engraulis encrasicolus
TTGTATATTTCTTGAGGAATGAACATCCACTTGATTTTACACGTGTCCAAAGCCTACCCCAATCTCTCTCACCCACTCAGTTCTGTCCCATTCTTCACCCTCTTATCCAAATGAGGCTCCAAAAATATACATTAACCCCTTAAGACACGGCTTTATAAATTAGCTGTTACCAGAATGGCGTCGTAATGTATTACTAAAGGCCCTGTGCACTGTCATAGTAGTGTAGTACTATAGTAGTTCACTTTCAATGTCTATTACAGCGTGCCACAGGAGGTACGGCGTGCATTAAGGGGCTACAAAATGTGAATTGTGTCCAACAAAATGGGTAATAATGATGGAGCATTAGTGAACTTTATCTGTCATACTCTGCCTGCCCTCCTCAGTCGTGCCTACAGTAGTAAGCCCATACAGACCCCCAGGCTCCGGGACCCACACTAGGAGAAGAACAATGTCAACATTACATTACATTACATTACATTACATTACATTACATTGCACTTAGCTGACACTTTCATTTTATTCAAAGCCACTTACAACTATTATTAATCGGGGTATTGGTTACAGTCCCTGGAGCAATGTGTGGTTAGGTGCCTTGCTCAAGGGCACTTCAGCCATGGATGTATGTGTAAGGAGAGGTCAGGGGGGTTTCGAACCGGCAACCCCTAGATTGAAAGATCAACTCTCTTACCACTAGGCCACGGCTGCCCAGTTAACAACAGGTCAAAAGAAGGAACAATTTCACTCCCCGATCTATTATCACAATGTAATGGATATAGCCTACCGGTAAATGTACTGTATGCGGAGTAGAGAGTAGAGAGTAGAGTATCTATTGTGGTGGTAAGCCATGCTCCATGCTGAATTTTGAAGTCTAGAAAACTGTCTGCTTTTCCAGAGACCATTTCATTATTTTGTATCCCTTTACTTGCACGGGCTTCAAAATATAATTTCACTACTTTGACTCAAGATTGCCTGAACTTTTGATGACATAATATTTAAATTGTGTCATAGTTTCTAACTAAAAGGAAAAATACTGATGGTGGCATCCCCCATACTCTTCGCCTTCTCTGACTTGCCTAGTGGCCTACAACCCTCAATCTCTCAGTCCTACATTTGGCTAGATAAAAAAAATAAACATCTCAGTGGGGAAAAGGGGAATAAACACTCCCCTTTTCATTATTATTTTTTAACAATATTTGTATTGCTGTTTATGCTTTAATTTGGATAGGACTGTGACAGAGGGACAGGAAACGAGTGAGGAGAGAGACGGGTATGACCCGACCCGGCAAATGATCCGGCCCTGAATCGAACCTGTGTCGCCGGCCTAGTAACCCAGTGCCCTACCGATTGGCCACGGTAGGGCCCCTTTTCATTATTATTACAATGTAATTGAAATCTAGAACGCCTACAGGCCTATGGGCTTATTACAATAATAGAACATCATTTTACTCATTTGACTCAAGATTATCTCGCCTATGACAAATCATTTACTGTAGCCTATGCAGCAGCCTATGCCATCACATAGGCCTACTGTATAGGCTTGCGTTTTAAATTGCATCCATCAAAAGGGAAAATGCTGATGCTGGCATAAGGGAGCCTTTATCCGGCATACTGTGCCTGGCATCCTCAGTCTTGCCTAGTGAGCCCAGCCCACACAGAGCCCCCGGGCTGCAGGGGCCCGACACTATATTATGGCTTACCACATTACAGCGAACTTTCACTTTCCGCTGGCTGAGCAGCATCCATCCCTGTTATCGTGCGCTCCGCTCTAGGCCTCCCCCTTCCCCTCGCCTCGCCTCGCCATCGCCTCGCCATCTCCCTCTCTCATTTACGGTAATTGACCCACAGCGAACCTCACTGAAGCAGTTCTCTTTTACCTTGTTGAGCACAGCCAGGAAGGGGAGAGAGAGAGAGAGAGAGAGAGAGAGAGAGAGAGAGAGAGAGAGAGAGAGAGAGAGAGAGAGAGAGAGATTCTGGCTCTTGCTCAGTGTCTCGTCTAAATTTCCCCCCCACAATTTGCCACACTGTGCACTTCCCCGCTCCCAGAAAGATGTCCATTAATTGAATCACCTAATTTTCCCGCCGTCTCTCCTGGAAAAGCCACTCGCCACTTCAGGTGTGTGGGCTAATCAAGGGTGACATTTCTATCATACCTTGCCAGCGGCAGACTTTGATACATCATTTTACCTTCTGAAGGTTAAACTTAGATAACCTGCCTTTGGCATTTAATTAACTACTTGTTAAATACTCTTTTGGTAATAAAATGATTAAAAATTTTATCGCTACTCAAATGAGGTTCTTTTTAAAAGGGTTTAATGACTTTGTTAAGGTTTTGGACTTGGTTGAGGTAATCTGGAGTCAAATGGGTAAAGTGATATTCTATTATTGTAATAAACCCAAGCAAAAATAGGCCTAAATCCATAAATTTAGTCTCTTGGAAATAAGTCCTTAGACAGTTTTGCTAGATTTTAAAATTCAGTATGGAATATGGCCTTCCACATAGGCTACATTTATACCCATTTACATTAGGCCTACATTTAGCCTACATTTATAATAACCATAGAGTTGTTGTTCCTTTTTCGGTCCACTGAGATCCTTATTTTTTCTACCAGGTTTCTATTTCCCCGTTCAGCATTTCAGCATCCTTAAAAGAACAATTGTTTTTTGTTTTTTTTTTTGTTTTTTTCCTTTTATCTTTCGTCTTCTGCTTTTTTGGGCGCTGCGTAAATTGCCTCGCCCTGAACAAGTCACCTTTGCCAGCGCGCCATTGTCTGTCCTGCCCTTCAGACGCTCGCGCAGTCAGATGCGCGTGCAGTTTTCCCGTTCGCTGACACCCATATAAATGGCCTTATCATCTTCCCCAGGGGGCGGAGGGACCTGGCGTGGCCCGACCCAATGAATCACCCGTGCGGCCCGTAGCCCACTGCTTGGCCCGGCTCCCGCTCTTGTTTTCTCATTAGGCGCCGGTTGCAGTGTCCGACACAGGGACAATAACTCAGCCGGATTAAAAGCCCGAATCGCCGTCGTGAGTGGCACTTGGACCGACTAATGAGCAGCGTTGGGGTAAATAGTTGACAGAGCCCTCAGCACTCAGTGGAACGGGAGGGCTCCCTTAATTTAGCAGTGTATGACGAAAAAATGACGGCGGCGGGAATGAGTAAGTCAACCGGATGAAGATGAATACACTCGCGGGGTTCTCTGGGAACTTTTGCATTAGTGCATGACAACCTGAAATGCTCTTGTCACCGACGACTGTCGCGCTCGCCTGTAGGCACTTAGCGGAGGAACGAGAGCCCGTCAGGATGACAGATGGCGGGAGAGGGGGGACTTCGGAGAGGGGAAAATGAGAAATGAACATTTGCGTGGCGGGCTGTGCCACGGTGGGCGACCGGACGTGATTCTCCCGTGTCAATTTAATAATTCTGTCAGGGGAGCAAGACCGAGAATATTTTTAGTAATTTTACGGGCAATGTCCCAGCCATGAACGCACACCTATGCTAAATTCTCTGGCTTGATATAGGCCGGCGCGCCAAGGGAAGATGAAGGGGTAAAGACCCCATTTTCGTCCGATGAGGGATGCCACTAGTGTGTTAACTGTTTATAGATGGGGAGACACATAAGCATAACAAGATGTGGCCCCAAACCTCCCCCTCCTCTGCCTCCCAACAACCTGTTATTTGCCCTTGATCACACAAGACAGTGTCAAAGAGAGACAAAGTAGGCATAGCCTAGGTTAGCCTATTGAATTGTTTTGAGTGCATGCAGTCTATACTGCAAAGACTTTGGATATGTTTAACTTAACCAGTGTCTTGGCCTATTTTTTGCCATTATGGCTTATATTTAAACATAGGCCTATAGGCCTATTTTTAAAATGACGATCATAGTTTCAAGACAATGACAAAACATAGCCTACAGAAGGCCTAGGTCTATGTTAGACACACAACAGAGAGATTACAATCGAATACTATTATTAATATTTCTTGGATCAGATAGAACACTAGGCTCAGTATTTCTTGGATCCAACATTTCTGTCATTTTACACAATCATACATTAGGCTTTACCTGACCTATTTTCCATGATTCAAATGAAAGAGAACAGGCTATCAGTGCAAATAGACTGCATGTGTGTGTCAGTCCTCGGCTAGCCTACACACAAAGTATAGCAGGTACAGCCTAGCTTAAGACTATCAGAGCTAGATGAGAGCTGTAATGCCTAATTGTAATATATTATAGACTAAATTTCGCTGCAGGCCTATTTATTTACACTTAGAGTAGGCCTACACAGTACATTTTGCAGTGTTCATTTAACACGAGCATGATCCCTGGATATGGTGTTTCGTTTAACTCAGCGAGTGTTTACCTAACACTGTTAAATTAATCATTTTGATTATGTGTTTAATATGACTGGTTCTCGATATGGAGAATAATTTAACACTTCATAGAGTTGAACTTAACACTATATTGGACTATATGCTCAAAATAGTGTTAAAAGTGTATGTAGCCCAAAGACAAATAAGGATTAAAGTTACAGTTGCAGGTACATAAAACAAGATTGGTGTGTGATACAAATAAGACAGTTACCCTGTGTATCATTACTGAATCAGCTATCTGTAAGGTAACAGAAATAAGGGAACAGAATGGTCGCTCATGTGCAATGTATCACTATATCCACCAGATGGAGACAGTGGCGAGCGCAAGCCAAGCCATTCCAAAATCAACATGGTATAATAACAATCAATAGAACCCTGAAACCTGTTGTTGTTGCTGAGGATGGGGAAAATAAATCTTTAACTAGGCCTACACCTATAAAGGACTGCTCTGAGAAATGTTATGGGTGTTTATGGTTTGATGTAATTTGGATGAATAACACATTTTACATTTATTTTCATATAAAATGCATATAAAGCTTAAAAAATAGTTTAACACTTGCTTATAATTAAGTAGGCTATCTTATAACAACATTCATGTTTGCGCCCATCAACGTTGTGTTTGTTTATGTTGTCTTTATTATTATTATCATTATTATTTACAATACTACTGTATGTATGGTGCGCAAATAATAAGTCCAGATCCGTGGGTGATTCCATTTCATGGCGTTCCCCAGTGGTTTGTACCAATTGTGACCTGGGGTGGGGGTGTGAACCTCGGTCGCAGAGATCAGATGCGTGTCAATTCACACACTCATACACACACAAGTTAGCTCCGCAATTAGTACCGTTGCGTCCAAGCCCCTGTGTGGCGCATTTTGGAGCTATGTAAATGTTTCTTACACCCAGGAGAGCATACAGAAGGATATTCGCGTGGTGTACAAAACAATTTTAAGGTAAGCCCTCGCTCTTTTGGGTAAAGTCTGGCACCCTGTTGCATTTGTGATCGATTTGTGGTTTCATTCCAGCGGTGAAGATAGCACAGCCTTGTTGTCTATGAGCGAAGAACTGCGTTTGAAGTAGTCCGCATGTGATTTTATTGCGGTGCATTGTGTTTGCAGCAGTAGCCTATCTCTTTGAACTATTTTGGGATTCTCTTATTCATTCATCATTTGGTTGATTAAGCAATTGAACTAATTTTAAATAATTTTGTGTTCGCATAGAAACTTTTCACTGGAATTTATAGCCTATCAATTATTAGGCTATCTGTTGCAATAGCAAATGGTCTATTCTTCTGTAGTCCATATACATTTGATAGTTGTTACGTAATTGATCATGTGTTAGTGCTGTGTAACCATCACTTTTTTACTAGAAGACTAAATTATTATGTCTCCCTTGTTTTTATGAAGGCCTCTCTGTGTTGCATTGGCCCTTTGGTGGTCAGTGGTTGGTGGATTTTTAGTATTGTTGTGCCTGAATTCACTTAAACTCGAGAACACATCACATTCAGGTCCTAATTATTTTGGTAAGACGAAAGCTATTTTAACCAGTGGTTATGCATGGTGTGCATGTGGGATCTGTGGCCTAATATTTGTAGGAGGATTTTCGCTCTTAGTCTGTTTTGCAAAGTCTTTTTCTGTGGACATTTTGAAAGTGTATTTCAGGTCAACTGTACAACAGGCAGAAGACCTCACATCTTTCAGGGTTACTTGAAATGACTAGACGGTGATTTGTACATGCTGGGGTGTATGGTTGCAATGTGTAGTATCAAGTTGTTGTTATTCTCTCAACTCAAGACCTTGAGTAGAGTAGTGCTGTAGTCTATTCGGAGGGAAACTTTGATTGTTCTGTTAATGTGTTGTCTATTTCTAGGCTAGAAGATATGTAGCAGAAGTAAAAGTGCCTGTACCAATGGAAAACTCACACAATAGCCTACATAGTAGCCTATGACATAGTTATTGCACCAGATATTCTATACATTATATGAGTACCTCATGAGGGCTTTTACTTTTCTTTTATTTACTTCTTCTTTATGGTTACCAGAATGGCAGTGAACAATTCGTAATGTATTACCAGAGACGGTTTAAATTTAGAATAGACAATCTTTGGTATTACTAAAGGCCCTGTGCACTGTCATAGTGGTGTAGTACTATGGTAACAAAGGTTTTTTTCAGTGACTATTGTAGTGTTCCACTGGTGGAACAGTGTGTGTTATGTTTCTGTGAGTGCAGTAACTACGCCAACATTGAAACTGAGAAAAAGGCCTTCAAAGTGTTATATTTGGATGGGTATTGTAGTTATACCAGAGATGATCTAAATGCATTAGAATTAAAGGATCTTTGGTTATGCCTACTGCAAAGTTGACAAAGCAATATCTATGTAATAATTGGACACATTTGGACCATAAGGGTTTGTCAGAAGATATCAGAGGTGTTATAAAGACCATTTTCAGTCTAAACTCAAATCTGACAAAATATTTAGTTACTGCACTTTGGCTTCGTAGGGCAGTATTGTCTGTTGCATTGGTAGGTACTGCTGCGTTATTCTAACAGCGGTTCCCAAACTTTTCCCCCTGCGCACCCCCTTTTACATTTCAATGTGGTTTGCGCACCCCCTAAGCAAATGTTGCACAGCCGCACTTTTTGGGCAATCCTCATTTCCAATAGACCAGACGGGGTTTTTTTTGCATCGTTAATGGAACTTGTTGCATAGCAAGTCTAGGAGTTATAAATGACACTTCAGCTGGATCCTTCCAGCATGCAATTCACCAAAAAACAATTACAAACTACGTAATGTTTCTTATTTTTTGTATAAAAACCCACATCTCAGCCATTGCTCTATTCAACTCGCGCACCCCCTTGTAGCAGGTCGGGCACCCCCAGGGGTGCACGCACCCCAGTTTGGGAAACCCTGTTCTAACATAAGTAGCCCCTTCTGTGGCACGCTGTAATAGACATTGAAAGTTAACTACTATAGTACTACACTACTGACAGTGCACAGGGCCTTTAGTAATACATTACGATTTGGTCATTGCTATTCTGGTAACAGCTAATTTATTATGCCATGCCTTAAGAGGTTAATACTTTGTGAAGAGTTGCCTGTGCTGTCAGTGTGGACCTAATGGCATGCAGAGTAAATGACATAATGATGACACTCCTATAACCCACAGGGGCCAGACAGCTGGCTGGGCCCGGGGAAAAGTCCTCTGAAAGGGCCCCCCCACCCAATACATTCAATGCAATGAAACAGTACCCAATTCTGGGGGACCCATCTCGCTGGGCCCGGGACAACTGACCCCTTTGTCCCCCTCTGTCGGCTCCCATGTTCCTATTAAGCCACAGGGTCCAGACTCATGCTAGTCCTAACCCACAGGGTCCAGACACATACTGATGGAGAGATAGTGTCGTTCCATTGCAGGGAAGAAGAAAGACAGAGAGATGGAAGGAGGGAATGCAGAGTGACGGAATGAAAGAGATATGGAGGGAAATGCAGAAGATGTACAGAATGAGAGATATTTCGGGGTGGAGTGGGGGGGTTTGGGGCAGAAAGATCAAGAAGAGAGGAGAGAGAGAATTTGACAGAGGCAGAGATGGAGGGAATGGGCGTGATAAGGAGGATGAAATGATGGTGACACAGCAAGTAACAAAATAGACTTAAAGTGATACTGTCCCATTTTTGGAAATAAGCTTGTTTTACTCCTCCCCTTGAGTTAAATAATAAGGTTTTACCGTTCTCCTGTACTTTCAACCGTTTTCTAGTTATGGCAGTGCAAATTTTACCTCCAAGCTAACAGTTAAAATTGAGTCCTATGAGACCAGTTAGTCGCGAACTGGTCTCATAGGACTCAATGTTACAGTTTTTTTCAATTGCTAACAAGCTTTTGTCCAATCCTCAGCGACATTTGCAAAACTCTTAACACAGTTTACACAGCAATGGCTTTCCATGGCCATGCAGTTAACACATTACATGGCTTTTACACACAATTAGTAGTCAATGAATGCATTTCTAAAATGCTAACATTTCCTTTACACACAGGATAACCACAGCAACAAAACAATGTATCTTTGATGGCTTATTTTCAAATGCTTTCACACAGCGTGTCAAAACTGGAAATACAACATCCAAATCCTTATTTCAATAAAAATGTCTTTGCATGACAATAGCAAGAGTACAGTAAACAGATTATTGATAAAAGTAGAAGAAAACCCTCCAATTGTAGTTGTTCGGTTCTATTGACAGTTTTTGGCAACCGTTTTTACAGTAAAAAGTTGTCTCACAATCACAGAATGAAAATGCGTTAGTAACAGTTGGAAATAACTGTTTGTTTACGTGTATAAGAAGAATGTCTGTAGCCCTAACAAAATCTTCATAATTCACGTTCATGTAAAATTACAGAATCATGTTTAGAAATTGTATACATCACTCTGTCAACACATCTTGCGAAATTGGTATAAATTACGGTAAATACAGTAAACGTCTGAAGTCAATGCTGTCCATGAAGTCAGGATTTGGAAATGCATGAAAAGGTATTATAGATTCAATAATTTCAGGGCCGGTTCAAGTCCATTTGCCCTTGGGAAGCACCCCCGTTCCTTTTGTGGATTTTCAAAATTCGCATCTGTAAGCATAGTGTCTTCAATTTGATCTAAGATCTACTGTGGTACCTGCATATATAGGCCTACTGAGTGGCCATGAATACCATTGACAGCATTGTCAGTGTAAGGTGTACTGTATTGCTTTATGTATTTTGTGTGACATTCTGATTCTGTGTGGACTTTTAGGCTTATCCTCCCAAAACATTTGTGGGCCTAGGCAACCGTCTTGTTTGTGCTTTTATATGTATTTGTTTCATGATATTTTGTTCACTGTAAGTAACACTGCAAACCTTTGTTTGTTCTATCATACTATAAACAGTATTTCTACTGTACCTGTAGTCAACAGTAAAAAATGCTTCGTACTGGAATCATCTTGAATGTCAACAACACATGAGGTCCGAATCCTGCTGCCTTCAGAAATTTAGTGCAAACAGTGAATTGCATGATTTGAATGCATTCAATAGGCTACCTGTAAAACTGATACAAGTCTATGTAGCTTCTGTAATGTTGACAATACCCGGTGTTTTGAAGTCTTGCGTAATTTGATTGACTCAATGTACCTTGTGAAATGAAAACAAGGGCTATTGTTTAACAGACGTATTTCATTTTGAGCCATGTTTGTAGTGTTTTGGTAAAGTGAGTTTGTACAGAAAACGATGTGTTCTGTTTTGAAATGAGTACTTTGTGTATATTTAACAGTTTGTGCTTTTGAGAAGAAAATGAACTGTTTGGCCAATTGTGTTTGGTAGGTGGTAGTCTGTGTTAAAGGGGTAGTCCGGTGTGAAATGGTTTACGTTGTGTCAATATGTGATGCTGAGCGCTGACGTTTGCCTCATACCTCGCATCCAAAGGTCCCCTGCATTCCGAAATCCGAGTGGTAGGCGGGACCCCGCGAGCTAGGTGAAATGCAGCTTCTGTTGGGAGGTCGTGGCACCTGTGTTAGCCATGGGGCTAAATCTTTACTTTACACCCATTTACGAGGCTCAAAGTTGCAAAAATGTTGATCCCGTAGTGTCGGGTGGTTGTTGACATGTAAATCCAGGCACTGAGAAGTTTGATAGTGCACCGTTGTTTTAACTACAATTACGTTTTTGAAGGCTGCGCCTCGGAGGACTCTGCCGGGCGCCGCCATCTTTTTTTCTAGTCGCGATACGTCAATAGGTCATGTGATACATCACGTGGTTATTGGACTGCAGTCGGAGACCGTCTAAAAATGACTTAAGGCTTCAGCGACAAAATATTACAGTACTTATAGGTTTGGTTTGTTTTTTATATATATACAATGGGTGTTTTGTCGCTGAAGCTGAAGTTTTAGACGGTCTCCGACTGCAGTCCAATAACCACGTGATGTATCACATGACCTATTGACGTATCGCGACTAGAAAAAAAGATGGCGGCGCCCGGCAGAGTCCTCCGAGGCGCAGCCTTCAAAAACGTAATTGTAGTTAAAACAACGGTGCACTATCAAACTTCTCAGTGCCTGGATTTACATGTCAACAACCACCCGACACTACGGGATCAACATTTTTGCAACTTTGAGCCTCGTAAATGGGTGTAAAGTAAAGATTTAGCCCCATGGCTAACACAGGTGCCACGACCTCCCAACAGAAGCTGCATTTCACCTAGCTCGCGGGGTCCCGCCTACCACTCGGATTTCGGAATGCAGGGGACCTTTGGATGCGAGGTATGAGGCAAACGTCAGCGCTCAGCATCACATATTGACACAACGTAAACCATTTCACACCGGACTACCCCTTTAAGAGTTAAGAAAAAGTGTCCATAGTATGGCTAAGTGCTTGTTAGCAATTGAACAAAACTGTAACTGCTAGCATGGAGGTAAAATTTGCACTGCCACACCCCAAGAACGTTTGAAAGTACAGAGAGGGAGAGAGAGAGAGAGAGAGAGAGAGAGAGAGAGAGAGAGAGAGAGAGATGCCCTCATCACTCACAGAGTGTTGACATGAGAAAACAACATCGTTGAGCTGAGTAGTTTATCTAGGCCTTGGTTGTGTGCGTGTGTGTGTGTGTGTGTGTGTGTGTGTGTGTGTGTGTGTGTGTGTGTGTGTGTGTGTGTGTGTGTGTGTGTGAGCAGTGTGCAGTGTGCAGTGTGTGCGTGTGTGTGTGTGCAGTGTGTGTGTGTGTGTGTGTGTGTGTGTGTGTGTGTGTGTGTGTGTGTGTGCAGTGTGTGCGCGCGTGTGTGTGTGTGTGTGTGTGTGTGTGTGTGTGTGTGTGTGTGTGTGTGTGTGTGTGTGTGTGTGTGTGTGCATGTGGTTACTGGCCAGTCTCTCCAGTCATGAGGGTAACACTGCCCTACAAAGCAAAAAGGCAGTAACTGCGTTGTTGAGGAAAATTAGTTACTATGACTTTAATGACATCTATATCAAAGTTTAAATTTAAATAAAATGATTAATCTGCATAAAAGGTGGTAATATAAAGTAACAAAATCTCTCTAGATCATTTTAAAGTAGGGATGCAAACAATTAACCGATTAATGCGTTAATCGATTAAAAAACATTAATCGCAATTAATCGACAATTCAACTGACAACAGACCCAGGTGAAATGGGCATGTGAAGAGTGTGTGTGAAGAGGGGTGTGAACAGTGGGAATATTTAAATCACCTTTGGATTAAAGAATTGAAATTATTTTAAATGTGGTATTTTATCTCAATTTTTAATTAAAATGTTTAGATTTAGTAGTTTTTTTTTCGAGAAACATTGAGATTTCGAGGGGAAAACACTGCTTATTAATCGTATAATAATTATTATTAATCGTAAGTCAATCGACAAGGCTATCAACTAATGATTAATGAATTAATCGATAATTTGCATCCCTATTTTAAAGTCATTTTACTCAGTTGCTTTGTAGGGCAGAACAGTGGGGTTGGCTGATGACTTCCTGCTCTCCAGTCCAGTCTAGACCAGACAGGTCAGGCCACATAGCATACTGCTGTTAGCTCTCTCTCTCTCTCTCTCTCTCTCTCTCTCTCTCTCTCTCTCTCTCTCTCTCTCTCTCTCTCTCTCTCTCTCTCGCTCTCTCTCTCTCATTCTCTCTCTCTTTCTCTCTCTCTCTCTCTCTCGCTCTTATTCTCTCTCTCTCTCTCTTGCACTCACACACACTGTTGTTTTTCGTTGTTGTTTCTCTGTGTGTGTGTGTGTGTGTGTGTGTGTGTGTGTGTGTGTGTGTGTGTGTGTGTGTGTGTGTGTGTGTGTGTGTGTGTGTGTGTGTGTGTGTGTGTGTGTGTGTGTCTGTCCTTAGATTCTTTCTTCTGCACCTGACTGTATCCACACAGCATGCTTGACTGTAAGTGCTTCAAACCCTTCAGACTGAGTCCGCTATGTTTTGTACTCTCCCTGTTCTCCCTGACTGAGACACAAGGCTTCTCCGTATGATGTCAGACTCTTTAGACTAAACAGGTTGTTTCTTCTTCTAGTGATTCTTCAGATTTTTTCTGCAAGCTGTCTCGACTGGAGGCCACACTCAGGGCTGGATGGATTAACATGGCCCGGGGCCCCTTGGCTACAGGTTGTTGTGGGGCCCCC
>NC_085875.1:16207505-16212505 GCF_034702125.1 Engraulis encrasicolus
ACACTTTGAGAATCACTGCCTTAGGCCATATTTAGGCCTACATTACTGGCTCCTCGCTTACTCACCTGTCGTCACTCACTCATGGATTTACCTGCCAATGCAAAAGTGAGAGGTACTGAACTCTGCATTCCAATTGGTTACTCGCTCAAAGTTAAAATATTTTAACTCAGAATCTGCGCACACCGCATCGCTTGTCCTGTCCTCGCCTCCTCGCTTCACTGGCTGGAACACATAGACATTCTATTGACTTCTCTCGCTGAGCGAGTAACTAGTGGCACTGTGTATACTCATGAACGGCGTGACGTTTTCCATGTGCGTTACGCCCATATGTGGGGGAAAACAACCCATGCAAGTCAATTGGTGATGTTGGGGTTTAATAAACAAAAGATATGAACCTGTAGGCTAGCGTTGTTCACGCGCAACATGCCGAAAACGTGTTGTGTTGCCGGCTGTTCAAATAATAGAGCCAAACAGCCTTGGTTGAAGCATGGACTGTGTTCATTTAGACAAGCCGATGTAGCATGTAAATGATGAGACATTCGGTTTGTTTTCACCCATAAAGGGCCGTAATGCACATTTAAGAGCAAAGTGCCTGGATGGCCGTTCATGAGTAGGTTATGCACGTAGCTTTAGAAGAGGTCCTGAGTTCATGCTGACTGGGTGTGCACTGGACTGGTCTCTTTGGGTTGGGTTGGGTAGGGTGCATTCTTTGCAGGTACTAGACAGAAGTGTCAGACAGTTGAAGGAGGTATGTTTGCAGATTGCCAAATAAGCTCCAAAAAAATCAACTTTTTAAAAATGTAATTAAAAAGCAATGTTTTGGTCACCCTGGATCATGGGTGGGGAACCTTTTTCATTCGAGGGGCCACTTCAAATTCATCCGAGGGCCGTAAAAGTCCTCTGAGGGCCGTATTATGAACACAAACCAGGATTTCCTCCTGCACTTTAGGCCTATATTGAAGGCATCTACCTTTAAAACAGTCCCCACCTTCTCTAGGAGCCCTGAATATAACTTAATTGTATTGCAAATGTATTTTCTAATATTCCTTTACAAAATATGTCATATTTCATGTGAAGCTGCATAACATCCAAATCATATCGGGGGCCGGATAAAACGACCTCAAGGGCCGCAAATGGCCCTCGAGACAGAGGTTCCCCAACCCTGACTAGATCTTCATCAGGCATATTGATTTTTTTTGTTTAGCTTGTTTGGCAGACCAACCTACCTTCTACTGGATGGGTTCCTTGACATCTGCCCCTAACTCCACCTCCTCCTCTTCCTCTTCCTGGCCGCATGCTGTCTTTTTTCCCTCCTTTTTCTGACTTTTCTGTCCTCTGCTTGTCTCGGGCTCTTCCTCCCTCCCTCTGCCCATCCCCCGGCCAAAGCACAAAACACCAAATACCCCCCGGGGCTGAAGTCCTTCACTTGGGCCAGGGCCAGGCCCACCCCCGCTCCTCTGGAGTGGGACAGCAGTGAAAGTAACACGTGCCTGTTGTCTTGGCAGAAAACCACACACACACACACACACACACACACACACACACACACACACACACACACACACACACACACACACACACACACACACACACACTTACATGCCTATAGACACAAACTTGCACGCAGACATGCACAGACACACACACACACAGACACTCAAACACACACTCACACACACTGCACATGTCCGTGCCTGTTATCTTGGGCAGAAAATCACACGCACGCACACACACACACACACACACACACACACACACACACACACACACACACACACACACACACACACAGTGTGAGTGCACTCTGGAGGCAGCAGGTAGATGTGTTTTATGCTGATAACTCAGGTAACTCCTTGACTTGACTTGACCTGATATAGTGTATATTACCAGAGATTTTGATAGGAAGGTGAGATGGGACAGCCATGTAATCGTATATAGAAATTACCGGTGAAGATTCGTAACGCAAATATGGCGTCTACCCACACATCTCCCGCCTTTCTGGTAACAAGAGCCAATGTGCCTGCTCAGCTGCGGTGCCAGTGATCCAATCATCTGGCTGCATCGGCGCACGGGAAATGATGCGCATGCTCAGTTGTGAAAAGCCGTTGCTCTCGTGCCGTTAGGGAACTACTGCACCTGCGCTCTGTCAAAAAAACGTGAGAAAAGTGGCTTAAAAAGCTTTGTTTTGACTTGTATACCACAACCAAGCAGTCTAGATTGATCAGTTTTTTCACGGTGGTTTCAACCATATGGTTTTCACAACCGCTGGGTTCTTCCCTGTCCTATACTCAGTTTCCCCATTCATTTTTCCCATTGACCCTCAAATCTGGTCTACTTAATCGCGAAATAGCACTCCGAAGGCGTCAACAAGATGGCCGCCATATGTCCTGTCTCGATCTAAACCGTCTCTGATATTACACAGTAGTAAGTAAGGTGTCATAGTATAGTAGCTATAGACTTAGACATAGCCATATGCCATATAGTCATACAGCCATAGACTATAGTAGCAAATGCAGTGTTAATGTAGTCATAGTGTCACTGGTGTGGGTCTTTTGTCAGCGTGGGTCCCTGAGTCAGGAGGGTACCTTTGAAGGGGTGGACAAATGCAGCCTCAGAAGACCCCATGAAAAGAAGCCTAATCCCTTAGAGCATTTAAAACTATGGTGTGAAGAATGTGTCAGGGGGAAGAGTGGGAGCGAGAGAGAGAGAGAGAGAGAGAGAGAGAGAGAGAGAGAGAGAGAGAGTCAGACGGATAGTGGGGGAAAGAGAGAGAGAGAGGATCCCATTCTGACCAGAGACTAAGACATAAACAACGAGATTTCTATTGAGGTCCTGAGAGAGAGAGAGAGAGAGAGAGACAGACAGACAGACAGAGACAGAGAGACAGAGAGAGAGAGAACGCAAGAGAGAGTGAATCATATCCAAACCTACAGAGAGAAGAGAGAAACACAGGAAAAGGGGAGAGAGAGAGAGAGAGAGAGAGAGAGAGAGAGAGAGAGAGACAGAGAGAGAGAGAGACAGAGAGAGAGAGTGAAGGGATGGAGAGATTTCCAGCTGAATTCCTCTTCCTCATAAACACAGGCTGCCATCACCTCCCAATTGTGGAGCAGGAAGAGGAAGATGAGGAGGAAGAGAAGGGGGATGGAGGGATATGAGGAGGAAGAGAAGGGGGATGGAGGAGGAAGAGGAAGAGAAGGGGGTGGAGGGATATGAGGAGGAGGAGGAGGAGGAAGAGAAGGGGGTGGAGGGATATGAGGAGGAGGAGAAGGGGGATGGAGGAGGAGGAGGAGGAGGAGGAAGAGGAAGAGAAGGGGGTGGAGGTATATGAGGAGGAGGAGGAAGAGGAAGAGAAGGGGGTGGAGGTATATGAGGAGGAGGAGGAAGAGAAGGGGGTGGAGGTATATGAGGAGGAGGAGGAAGAGAAGGGGGTGGAGGGATATGAGGAGGAGGAGAAAAGAATAGGATCAGAAGATAAGCATGATGAGAAGGATGGTAGTGAAGAATAGGAAGAGAAGTGAAGGGAGAGAGAAGAAGAAGAAGACAGGGAGCTATAGGATAAAGAGGAACACTCACCCATAGCACTCATTCCAGGTAGCAAAGTTTATCTGGACCATTGTTGGCCCAAGCCTTTTTTCGTAACAGTTGGCCCAATTCTGGCTTTGTCTGCGGCCCAATAATGGCCATATTACCGTATGCCGACAGTGTCGGCTCAGTGTTGGCTCAGTTACTGCATGAGACTGACAGTTATTTTCAGTGTCGGCCGAGTGTTGGCTCAGTTACTGCATGAAGTGACAGTTATTTTAAGCGTTCTATGAAGTGTTGGCTGAGTCACAGTAACCAGTGTTCCAGCCGAGCCGACACTCAGTCGACAGTGCCGACATTCAGCCAAGATCGGGCCGACTGTGCTTGCTACCTGGGATTCTCTCGCCTAGTGTTTCTCAACAGGGACTCTACAGCCCCCCAGGATGGGTGTTTGGGAGCTTTTGTGGGGCGTTGACAAGGATACAGCTGAGATGGGGTAATGATGCTTTCCATTGGGGGCCATTAGTCTGTTTTTTTTTCTTTAATGCTAAGGATTTAAAACGTTGATAACCACTGCTCTAGCCCTATGCAACCAAACCAATGCAGAAATACTCTTATTGGTGTAATTCATTAAAAACAATTGAACACAATGAGCCATTTCCCTATTGTGATTCTGCATGGGGCGCCTCTGCTGTATGGTGTCTGTGTAGTCTGCACAGCACAACACAACACAACCCAACACAACCCAACACAACACAACACAACACAAAACATGGGGCAGTCATGGGCGCGCGGTCAGGGCGTCAGACTTTTTTTTTTTTAATTACTTTATTTATAGAAAGTAGCTTTGTGTACAATATCTCAATGCAGCTTACCAACAGCATCTTTGTCAACAATGGTTCAGTAGTTCACTACCATTACACATCAAGTACTATACAGTTCTATAACCATTTCAGTTTCCAGTAAACAATACCCATCGGGCGTCAGACTTGTTGCTCAAAGGTTGTAGGTTTGACTACTGACCCGCCAGGTTGGTGGGGGGAGTAATTAACCAGTTCTCCTCCTCCATGACCGAGGTACCCTGAGAAATGC
The DNA here is from genome assembly GCF_034702125.1 of Engraulis encrasicolus. Lineage (NCBI taxonomy): Eukaryota > Metazoa > Chordata > Actinopteri > Clupeiformes > Engraulidae > Engraulis > Engraulis encrasicolus. Next base: position 16,212,120 of record NC_085875.1, read on the forward strand.
ATGGTACTGTCCCGCCGCACTGCTCCCTTGGGGCACCATTGGCAGCTGCCCCCCTTGCACAGGTGAGGCATGAATGCAATTTCATTTGTGTGCAGTGTGCAGTGAACACTTGTGTGCTGTGGAGTGCTACGTCACAGTGACGATGACAATGGGAGTTGGAGTTTCCCAGTTGGGCTTTCACTTCACTTCACAACACATCACGACACAAAACAACATAACACAACACAACATGATAACACAGCACTGCATGAGACAACATCACGACACAACACACAAAATGACGACACACCACAAAACAAAACAACACCACGTGACACAACAAAACACAATACAGCATCACATCACAGCACAACATGACACGACACGACACGACAGAACACAATACA
>NC_085875.1:16220005-16222505 GCF_034702125.1 Engraulis encrasicolus
CAGACAATTGAAAGCATGAGCATTTTTTTCCATGTACAAGAAGTTTGAAAGCTCTTACTGACATGGAGCTGAATTGAAAAAGGAGCTGACTGTCCAGCAGTTAAGTACTGACTGCCCTCCTTCTGGATTAGCGGTGGGTCAAGGTCAACTGAATGTCAGCAGAAATAGGATAATAATTCACAGGTCTTGGCCATAGCATGGATCCTAACCCTGAATGGTAGAGGACCCACAGACGTGAACACACTGAACTAAAAGAGTCAAATTTAACTCTCTTACAATTGGCCCTATCCTCTGTTAGTGTCAAATTACTAACACTTCAAAATATTCTGTGTATTATTTGGCATATGACATGACTGACGCCTGGGTTGATATTAAATGTAGTGGTGGGGCAAGTTTTTTGTGAAGTTTACCTAACCACAGCACTCAAACAGATAGAGGAACATAATCCACTGGAGTCATGATTTCCCATGTGGAGGTATCAGCACACATCCACAATGGCCCATTTTATTCATGTTCATAATAAAACTCGTGTGTCTGTGTGTGTTTTCCTGTGTGTGTGTGTGTGTGTGTGTGTGTGTGTGTGTGTGTGTGTGTGTGTGTGTGTGTGTGTGTGTGTGTGTGTGTGTGTGTGTGTGTGTGTGCGTGTGTGTGTGTGTGTGTGGGCGTGCGTGCGTGTGTGTGTGTGTGTGTGCGTGAGTGTGTGTTTGTGTGTGTGTGTGTGTGTGTGTGTGGGCATGCGTGTACGTGCGTGCGTGTGCGTGTGTGTGTGTGTGTGTGCACCTGTATGTTTGTCCCTCTGCACCTCTGCAGGCTTCTGCCAGGCGGGCAAGGACCTGCGTCTGGGCTCAATGGCAACGGATTGTCTGGAGGTTCCGCCGGGCTTCCAGCTGGTGGGGGCCAAGTCTCCCGGCGCTCCAGAACACATCCTGGTGTGCGCCGTCGACCGACGCTTCCTGCCCGACGAGCGCGGACGCAACGCACTTTTAGGTACGCTCACACTGACGCTTACAACTGGGAACTATTGGGACTGGCAATGTTCTACATGTAAAAGCATTCCCAATGGTTGTGGACCCAACACACTTAAAGATATGCTTACACTTCCTCCCTTGATAGCTATGTTCTAGAACTGGGATGGAACATTAAATGTTCTTGTTCTACACACTTTTTAGAAGTATATCCAATGGGCATGGAGACAACGCAAGGTTAGGCACACTCACATTTTTTGCCTATGACAGCCATGTTCGGGAAAAAAGAACATGGCAGGCCAAAAAAGGAAACATTTTAGGCCAACTTGACATGTTCTAGAAATATACCCAGCCTGTATCTTGCACGGATGAAATGCACTTTAAGGTGCGCTTACACTTTCGCCAGACATTTTCTATATAGTCCCTTAAGTACATTTGTTTCATAACACCCATGCTCTACCATGCTGACTCTAGCCATGCTGACAGGTTCTAGTAGCAGTCTTGACATGTGGCAACAAACTTACTTGACATGTGTACATTCACTGTGCCAAAACAGTGTTAGGTACACTTAAACTTAAACTTAACTTAAAAGTTAAACTTACCCTTGCCACGTTCTGCAACTGTGATGAAGCATGTCTAGGTATGCTACTTGATGTATGCCAATGCACCTTTTGATATCCTTCTGCCATCTAGAACCGTGATCGAACATTTCAAGCACAATAACAGTTGCACTCATCATGTTCAAAAGTGTAATACTAGAACATTTTTGAATGCTCTGGTAGTATGCTGGAACCTTAGGTACAGCTTGGTTTTCTGTCCAAATGTAGAAAGCTGGAATAGCAAGTTCTTCCCAGAGTTTCACAATCCTGGATCAATTTAAACCACCTAAGCCATTACTCATAATCAAACCGCACAGGGGGGGAAAACAGCTTAATTCCCTGCAATCTTTGGTTTTTGGAATCCTTAATATAGCATAGTCCCTCCTCGTTCACATCCAGAGCCCAGCGAGATGTATGCGTGTGATTAGGCTTGGGAACACAAGAAGAGGAGAACAAAACTGCTGTGCTGTGTGTCAGTAGGCTTGGACACTCAAGAGCAGTGGTTCTTAACCTGGGGTGCAGGCACCCGCTGGGGGTGTGCCAGAGACTTAAGGGGGTGCGTGGAATTTTGTTTGTGTTGAGGTTGTGACCAAAATTTTGATAGCAAACATTATAATTAGGCCAAGTCAAAACCTAATTAAAAGATGTTTTAGTCCCCATGTAAAGTCATTAAGGCATTGATTAATGTCTCAAGCAAGAATCATTGTAATTAATCACTTAAATCATTTTTAGTGCGTATACACATGTAGAAGTTTGGGTTGGAGGTGCGCGGCGTGTATGATATGATATGTCATGATATAAGAATGAAATATATTTTTTAAATATTTTATTTTGTTTATCAACAGGCCTTCCTACAGTTTCATTTTCACTTACCTAGTGTGAATCACCAGAAGTTTCTTGTCTTTCTCAAGTTTCTCATCTCACTGTAATATAAAC
>NC_085875.1:16242505-16250005 GCF_034702125.1 Engraulis encrasicolus
TGTTTATTGCTATATCCGTTATGTGGCTCACTTGGATTTTTTCTCAGCCTGCTTTCTATGGGCATGCCCAATTCTTCACTTTAAATCAACCTAAGTATTTATTTTCAAATATGTGCACCTCACCAACTGGTTATTGGTGTTCACTGGTATTTCATACCAAGTTTCGTTTCTGTTGTTTTATGTTGCATTTGGTAATTTAGGCCTATATTTTTTTCTTTCCAATAATGGAGACAGAAGCAAATTTTCAAGTTTCTATACCACAAACTTAAGTCATACTAACACTTTTGTCCCAGCACTAAACCCAGGCCATGATAAATCTCTCCCTCTCTCTTTCTATTATCCCTATCTCTCTCTCTCTCTCTCTCTCTCTCTCTCTCTCTCTCTCTCTCTCTCTCTCTCTCTCTCTCTCTCTCTCTCTCTCTCTCTCTCTCTCTCTCTCTCTCTCTCTCTCTCTCTCTCTCTCTCTCTCTCTCTCTCTCTCTCTCTTAAAAGGAATGTAATATTTACAATCTTAAGTCAGAATCTTAAAACATAACTCTCACATACCTTTAAGGACGTAAGGAAGAGGAGTAGCTGTAAGTAATGGATTCAGTAGTGTCACTGACTTGTCACTGACTGCATATGTGAAAATCCTCTTTTTATACCTTAGTAGTTCTGCAAGGTGTTTTTGGCTGGCCTTACTGTAAGTCCAGGGACACAGATGAGAGTGTATTCCAGTTGATTCTTCCAGTACATATCTATGTGTTCACTCGCTATTGCTATCAGTATTGTGGGAAAGCACAAACCTGTTACCACTGGAAAAGGAACTTCAGCCACGTGCGTATGCACACGCACGCACGCACGCATGCGCACACACACACACACACACACACACACACACACACACACACACACACACACACACACACACACACTCAATGGAATGTGTGTGTGTGTGTGTGTGTGTGTGTGTGTGTGTGTGTGTGTGTGTGTGTGTGTGTGTGTGTGTGTGTGTGTGTGTGTGTGTGTGTGTGTGTGTGTGAGAGAGAGAGAGAGAGAGAGAGTGTGTACATGCACACAGTCATAATCCAACAACATTGCCATCACTTCAAGAAGAGATTTATTTGATCAGGATAAAACTGAAACACACACAGACAATATTGGGAATTATTATATGGTTGTGACGTCATCTGTCGAATGCTCCATTCATTTCAACGGGGCTCCCCAACGTTCGGACGTCTGTTATTTTTCGATAACGGACGGGTTGGTCTATAACAGACCGCTGTCAATGGCAACAAGACTTTTCACTGCTAAAGCGACTTTTCAACAAGACTCTAATCAGCTGCTGTGATAGACAGCACCCGTTGTCCTGGCTACCGCTGTCAATGGCAACAAGACGATCACTGCTAAAGCCACTGGCTTGTATACAAGTCAGTGGCTAAAGCGAATGTTTCATATCACTCCGCAGGGGGTCCGGTCTTTTGTCACTCTAATCAGCTGCTGCGATAGACAACACCTGTTGTCCTGGCTAGCCTACCTAGCTGTTGCCTAGCGGTGTTCCTACGGCACTGTTTTGTTTTGCGCAGCAACAATCTCAACATTAAATAGGTCTAAAGAAATGTCCCCGCATGTGTGAATCATTGAAGTATATCCATATAATAAGCGGGTTAACTTTCGGCGAGTCGGTCGCTTTGTGGAATAGCAGCACTTCAGAGAGAACAAGACCCCTCCGCTCCGCGTCGGGGTCTAAAGATTCTCTCTGTCGTGCTGCTATTCCACGGTAGCGACCTTCTCGCCGAACGTTAACCCTTACTTAATTCAAAGGACAATGAAATATCCACAATAATGAAAGGTGAGTTATCGTGGTGGTCCTGCTCTGTTCAGAGAGTGAAGAGCAGGAAGCCACTGAAGGTGCTGTGGTTATTAACACTGCTGTAGAGGCGTCTGCCGGCTGGCAGCACCAGGTTCACTACATCTCCCGCCTCCAGCTGCAGAGTCAGGCCACCGGACAGGTAGTTGTGAGTCCCGCCGTGGTTGAACTCACTCAGCCACACGAGCTTCTCCTGATTCTTCATCATCCTGATGTGCATCCATTTGGACTGTTGATTATCCATGACAGTGAATCTGAAGTAGTAGACCCCCTTGACTGGAGCTGTGAAGAAGCCCGTTGTGCCGCTGTAGGCCTGTCCCACATTGGTGATTACTTTACTGAAGACCAAGTTCAGGTCGTTGCTCCCAGCCTCTATGGATCCAGATTTAGTCAGACCTGCTGAGAATGCCACCTTGGATTTCTCCGTTGTTTTCTCCAGATTCTCCGCCAGTCGTGTCTTCACTGCTTTCAGCTCTGCCTTTTGTGCTGCGTTTTCCTCCTTCAAACTCTGCACCTCATTCTGAGTGAAAGTAAGCAGCGCCGCCACCATGTTTCTGAGTTCCTTTAGCTCAGCGGAGACGTACAGCTGGGTAGAGACTTCAGCAGTAGCACTAGCAATGCTCTGGCTCTCTGTCTCGACTTCAGTTTGGGTGCTCTGAGTCTGAGCTCCACACATAGAGAACAGCAGCACCAGCAGTGTGATGGCAGCCCTCATCTTCAGTGTCACTGTGAACAAAAAAGAAGACAAAAATGTTTTCAGAATTTCTTCTGGTTCTGAATTCTTCATTAGACAATTGCAAGCTGTACATGGACAGGAGGTGAACATGACACATGGCAAGCTGCACGATATTGTAGTGAGATATAATAGAACAATTCTATATAATTTGCATACCAGAAAACATTTAAACTTCTTACCTTTAAGAACAGACCACCTCACTTGTAAGACAAGTAGGCCTAGGCTAGGGGCAGCTTAGGTGCATTTTTATACCTCGTGACTTTTTGGGGTGGCCTTAAGTCCAGGGACGCAGATTAGATATACTTTAGTTTTCCAGCACACAGTCTGTGTATTCGCCTGTCAGTGTTGTGGGAAAGCACAAACCTGTTAGCAGATATCAGTTAGGAAAGGAAAGTGTACCTATACTTTAACTTACACATGAACACGTGGACCTTGTTGAAGTTATATATGACATGTCCCTCTCTTCCCCTTATCTTCCCTCCCTCCTCTCTCATCCACCTATCAGCATAATGGGCATAGGCGTGCAGTTGCTTGGGCAACACCAAGTTGCCTTTAACAGACAAAAGTGCCCTTTTGAAAGTTCGGTTTTTATTTTTAATTATTTTATTCCTTAAATGTAGGGTTAACGCTGTATTCGATGTTCCCATCATCATTTAGACATAATTGTCAATTAAAATCGCGTGATAATAATGCCCCAAAATGCCTCATGCCCCCTCCAACGGCACACATCTCTCCCTTTGTCAACGTGAGCGCACTTGAACTGACAGATTCGGAAGCGCGTTGCACAGGCAGCAGTGTGGCGGGCAACCCCACATGCCGTTCTCCCCTCCAGCCAGGTAACAATCCATAGCCTATTTATGATGTTGAAAGTTGCGTGTGACTTTGGAAGTGATCTAAAGAGAGCCCTGGCTTTCATAATGAGACTTTGCAAATTGTGCATTTAGGCCCTATCAAATCTACCGCAGAAGAGGTAGCCAATGTCAACAATTAACACGTGTAACATGATTGCAAAAAACATTATATTAGCTTAATGAATCCAGAAGTTGCTCAAACTGTTTCAGGTCTAAAGATTAACAGAATGTTTGGGTAACAGCAAGAGGATTCATGTATGTTTGGGAAACGTTGGCCTCCTGATGAACTATGCAACGCACCAAATCACATTTGTGACAGACGGCATGGAACAGAACAGCGGTCACGGCCAGGGAGAAAAAGGGTTGTGCGTAAATTCCAGCAAATCTGCCACTTATAGCCTTCTGCACAGCACAGCAATCAAAGCAGGGTGGGGGGAAACAGGTAGGCTATAGAGGATTGTGCTTGACACCTCCAGAAAAGAGTAGCCTACACGGATAAAACCTCCAACCCAAAGTAGCAGTTTTCACTCACAATACCCGTGTAATAGACTAAATCCTTTTGACGACGTCTTGAAATGAGAGTTAAGCTTTAATATTCGTTTTAACAGTTTGGAAACACACATGGACTAATTAAAATCGGTACTAATGGAGGAAAAATGACCGGAGATGCAGAGTTTTCCAAGTAAGGAATCTGTTAGAATGAATCGCTTCCTGATCACTGCGCTGGAGACACGCATTTAAAGCGACAGTACACTTTTTAGTCCATGCGGTAAATGATGCACTAGGCATGGTAATCTAATTATTTTAACTTTCCAACATAGTATTCCTCATTTTTTTTAAATGAAATGTTTTGTTTAGCGTACTGTGGAATGTTCATTAAAATGTGAATTTAAAAAAAAAATCACTGAACCGTTATTGCAGCCGCCAGTTCCACATGCCCCCCACCACCACCCCAGGACCTGCCCCCCAAAATGTCTGTACACGCCAGTGATAATGGGCATCACGTTTTTACCAGAGATTCTTTAACTTAAAGTTTAAGTATATAGAGATATGCCAATGTAATAGGTTGCTATGGGCACCTAACATGACCAGGTTCCAGTCTGCCTAAAGGGGCGTGTCATTATACTCCTTGCATTGAATAGAACAGTCCTTAGGTCTGCCTAGGTCTGCCTAAAGGGGGATCACCCCCTCCCCCTTGAAATAATAGAACCCGGAAACAATGGGCCAACGGAACCTCTCTCTCTCTACTCTCTCTGTTTTTAGATGCGTCCCAGCATCTCTATAAGAGGGTCTGTCTGTCCGTCCGTCCGTCCGTCCGTCCGTCCGTCCGTCTGAAACGCATTCCTTCAATTGTGTCTGAAACGCATTCTTTCAATTGTTCCTTCATGTGGCCACAAGGCGGCAGACTTGCCATTTTGGACCGGAGCGAATGCGTGCAAGCATAGCCTTTCTAACCGGATGCTAACGTTGGCGAAAAGTAGCCTAGCCACAGGCTAACTGACAAACGTGAGGCCAACAACTCAGCCGATCGTGATGTACGCCACAAATAGACCAATCGACCTCATATTTAGACACTACAATGTTGATTTCTGCATTCGATTTTCATCAGTTAAGAAATCTAGCGTCGGATTAACACATTATTAAGGTAGTAAAGCGAGTTGCCGCCATGTTTGTTTTCCAGAATCACCACCCGGGTAGAGAGCTCACGTGCAGCATTCTGGGTAATTGAGTTTCACTGCTTTGTGCCTTGACGGTGAAGCTGGTATTGAAAAAAAAGTCCATAAGCGCATGATTCACCCAAACGGTTTTATTTATTTATTATTTGTCGATGTTTAGATTCTTTCCCACATGCACATACTGCTGAAATGGCGTGATACTAAAGGTTGTTAGGCCTAATAAATGTCTGGTAATTTGTAATGTTCACTTCATCTAGGCTATGTGAAATTTCAAATCATAGCCTATGGTTCTTTTCCAAATCCAATAATGATGATAAGCTTATTATACCATAAACTGCAAAAAATAAAGCCATGTCTCGCCATTTTGCTGCCTTGCTGCCTGCCACAATATTTGGAGTGTCCATGATGACCAATAAACAAAAAGTACATCCTCGGGGGGCGTTGACAGGCTAGGAGGAGGCCAGGGGGGCGTTTGGGGGGGGTGGGGGGTGGCATAGTTGGAACTGGCATAGAGGGACGCATCTGTTGTCCGCCTGTCGGCCTTGTTACCTTAAAATGGCCGCTGTTGTTTTCCACACATACTGTACTATGCCAATGATCCACCTGGCTGGAGGACATAATGTATTAATATTGTAGAAGGGTAATGGATATATTTTCTGCTCCCCTCCCTCCTCTCTTAGTCCCAGACAAGCAGCAGTGCAGGAACCTTGCAGAGATCGAAGTATAGCAGTTTCACTGTAGCCTACATCACGTCTTTAAATGTATCAATGATGGTTGCTGTTTACGCTGTTGTGTTCCACACATACTGCACTGTACATGTGGTCCGTGGGCATTAACCCATTGACGCCTAAGGCACCTGCAAAAAAGGGGGCTGAATGCCTGAGCCCTTTTTAAGAAAAGCTGTCCTCAGCCTATAAAAACCTAAATATCTCAGCTTCTGAAGCACATACAAATATGCACTAAGTTGCATTTAAACGCTAAGACCCTCATCTTTCATTAGACTGTTTTCATTCATCTCAAATAAACAGATTTGTAATTAAGTTGTCTCAAATCTCAAGAGCCTGAATGTTGCGTAATGCAGCTCCAGGCGCCAGGGCCAATGTTGCGCAACGCAACATCAGGCATCAATGGGTTAGTAGAGTATTGCTAAGGTAATACATTTTTCCTGTCCCCTGTCATTGTGCCCCAGACAAACAGCAGTGCAGGGGCCTTGAGGAGAGTGAAGTGTAGCCTACATCACGGTTTTAACTACATCAAAGATGGCCGCTGTTCCGACTCTGTTGTTCTCCGCACATTGCCTCACAAACTGTCGGTAAAACTTCACAATAACCTCCGCCAGGAGGTTATGTGATCGTCCGATTTCTGTGTTATCATGTCTGTCCGTCTGTCCGTCTGTCGCTCTGTTCGTTCGCTGCTATTTCGTGGCCTGCCACAAGGTGGCCGAGGTGAATTGAGCAATGACAGGGCGCGCCTGTGAGGTGGATTGATGGACAGTGACCACACAGCCAGAATGTATTACGCGCGGATTTGCTGTGCCTACATGGCTGCGTAGCCAATAGCACACCAAATGATATATAATAGCAGATATGCCGACAATATGGCACACGTCGCAGAGTTTATTGTTCTCTGAGTGTTTGCCCTGTCAAACAAATCAGCGTTCGCGGAGTTAATTGCTCTCCGACTGTTTCCCTGAGGTTTACAAAGGTTGGAGTTAACAACGGCAAACAGTGTTTAACAGTCAACAGACAGCGCCAAGGAGGGAAAGGTACCCAGTTCTCTACATGAAAGGTTAAATAAAGTTGTGTGGCGACAATCACCACAAAGCCAAACAGAATGCACTGCGCGCGGATTTGCTGTGCCTGCATGGATGAAGCGTGCGTATAGTCAATAAATAGCACCCAAACATAATGTAAATATGTAGGCTAAGGCATGCATATCGTCACAACTTTCGCGGAGTTAATTGTTCTCCGAGTGTTTTCCATGTCAACCAAATCAGCTTTCTCTCGCCTGTTGAAGTTTGTAGCCCACGGAGGGAGGGAAAAATAGCCTAACAACGGTGAACAGTGTTGGTTATCAATGATGAACAGACAGCGCCAAAGAGGGAGCGGTATCCAGTTCACTACATTTAAGGTTAATCAAAGCTTGTGTTTGACAGTGATACCAAATCGTTCTCAAAGGCCAAGGTGCCCCCGTAGTCATATCATTCACTCTAGGCTTATGGATTGATATTAATAGCTGCGCTATTTAATATTGTGGCAAAACAATTATGTGATGAAAGGCATAATGCTTCCAATCATCAAAATGTTTATAACAACACAATGAATGAACAATGACACCAGGCTACAGTATAGCGATGGGATACAATATTTTCCAAATTAGGGCCTATAG
>NC_085875.1:16260005-16285005 GCF_034702125.1 Engraulis encrasicolus
GAATGATGATGTAAGGCAGGGTCGATCCATGTTTTCATGTTGTTGACCATCGTTGTTGTCTGATCATTCCACCTGAGTGTTGCAGTAGATATCAAGACTCATCAGACCAGGCAACATTTTTCTGATCTTCCAGTGTCATTTATGGTGAGCGTGTGCAAATTGTTGCCTCATGTTCCCGTTCTTAGCTGACAGGAGAGACACCAAATGTGGTTTTCTGCTGCTGTAGCCCATTTGCCTCAAGATTTGATGTGCTGTGTAATCAGAGATTCCCTTATGCGTACCTCGGTTGTAATGAGTGTTTTTTTGACTGAGAGAGAGTCTGGCCACTGTTATTTTAGTTTCGGCAGTGGAGGATGAGTCAATTCCATCAAATGGCCATGAGAGGGTGCTAATGATCTACAGACTGTGTTGTGGCAGTATAATAGAGTAACCTTAGAGGACAGAAATCAAAAATGGGAAAAGGGAGGGGTTTATTAGCTATGCATCAGGGATGCTAAATTAGGTCGAAGATGATTGTTTGGAGGAATAAGGCAGTGTTTCTCAACAGGGGTGCCAGGGCACCCTAGGGTGCCGCGGGCCCCCCTCAGGGGTGCCACGGAATCGTGGCTGATAAATAAATTATGTAATATAATACATATTTGTCTAAATTGATAAGTTAATGCTAGTCAGTGGAATCTTTCATCTGCCATTTACGCACAATAAAGTAAATATATGTTGCCCCAGTCAGCTGCAACTTGAAACGTAGGTCATGTGACGTCTCCAAATGTGTTGCTTTTCTAAGCTTGTGTGGTAGCTATCGGATGCCTTGGTTTGGGGTGCCTTGAAATTTTTCACGACTTGAAAGGGTGCCTTGCCTAAAAAAAGGTTGAGAAACACTGGAATAAGGCACTGCTCAAGACACAAATGTATACACTGGTGTCAAAAAGGTTGGATTAATAAAGAGGAATCAGAGCACGCCCACCCAATGCAAAAGCATGTGCTCAAGTTGGGTCTCCAAAGGGGGTGTTGTCCCCTCATTCTTCTTCTATTTTTGTAGTGTTTGCACAAGAAGTGCGCTACCGCCATCTACAGCGCTAAGGGGACTCCATTTATTCTCAACCTCAAAACTCTGAAGGTCTCCTAACGGAAGGTCTCCTAAAGGGGCGTTCACCCGAAATAAAGTGGATACCGGAAAAGAACTAGAATGACATATCTCTGTCTGTAAGATCTCTGCTGGTGTGTTTTCATAGTTGTCTGATATTTGAAAGTTTGTGTCTGTGTGTGAACGCATGTGTATCCATGCAGCGCTGCTCCACAGTAGGAGGAAGAGGGTGTACTCCCACGATTCAGAAAGCTTCTCTCTCTCTTCATGCACCTCAAGTAAGAGAGACCGCCCCATGCCCACCTACCCATAGATATGATCACTAGATGTCGTGTTGACCACTCCTTTGTGTGCGTTCCAATATACAACCTTGCGTCCTCCACTTGTGATTGTGGCCTCTTACCAGGAAGTAATACGTCGTGATGACATCACTGACAAGAGCATTATATTTCAATATCTCTCAAAAGCTCAATTGTGAAGTAATTTTCTCATTTGCAAACTAGTTGGTGAATGAAGAATAGTCCCCCAAAAAATGTTGTAGCTAGGCTGACAGCGGGGAAACCTGATTGTTTTCTCCACGGAGGCGGGGCATCAGCAAAATGTGAGGCCACAAGCACAAGTGGAGGAGGCAAGGTCACATATTGGAATGCACACTTTGTGTTGGAACGAATGGCTGAAGTCAGATCGACGCCATGTTTGGCCGGTATAACGCTGCCATCAGTTAGTGGCAAGGCAATACCCACATTATCCTGTAGGTGGCAGTAACACAGCATCTATGAAAAACACAGGATACCAGCCCAAGACGGCAGTGCCCAGGGTTGGGCTATGCCAAAGTGCTAAACAACACGGCATCTAATGTTCATATCTATGCCCACGCCCACCCAAATTCCTTCACACACATTCCCTCTCTGGGTCTTACACATGGTGGCGGGTCATCTGATCTGTTCATGGGTGGTGAATGATGGATGGACGAGTCTTCCACAATTAAAAAAAAGCAACTTCTGCTTTCAGCATTATTAACACAACATCTTTGTTCGCTGTAACAAAAATGGATGGATAGGCTAGGGTTTTTAACTACATATCTTGCATTCTTTCATAAGTTTATAATTTCATGTTTTTAATAATTTTCAGTTTTTAATTTCATTTCAATTTCAAGTGTTCTTCTTTTTAATAATGCATAGGACTTGAAAGTCTCTATGTCTTTGGGTGTCTCCATGTGTTCTCTTTGGACACAGTGTGGAAACTGGGTCGATGTTGGTGTGTGTGGGTCTTTTGTCTAACAGCCCTCTGGTTTTCATGCATGGGGGAATATAGTTTACAGTGGCAGCAAGTGGCTCTGAAGGCAGTCATCACGACCTTTCGTTTTCCTAACACTCTGAATACACTTAAGTCATGTTGGTTGATGGCCACTTGCACTACCAGATGTTCAGATGGAATTACCTCGTTCACTCTGGGGACTCACTAGTTTGACGGCGTGTCGCCCGAGAGGGCTGTACTTGCGCCTTACATCATTCAGAGTGACAGCTGCCCCACGGTGCAGAAAAGCAAATGGCGCACTTGTGCACTTCATGCACTATGTTTCAGTGCGTAACTAATACGGGCAGACGCACTGAAACATGAACACTGAAGTGCACAAGTGCACCATTTGAGATTCAGCCGTGTTTTCAGTAATTCAAGTAATTTTGCAAACGACACCCTGATGCAACCGCATTTTTATTAGCAACTATGCCTAATTATTTGTTAAACGTACCCTGCGCTGAGGTCCCGTTATTGCAAACAAGGCATAGGCCTATTAGAAGCTATTAGAGTTCTAAGTTTGCTCGCAGTTGCCTTGAATCATGAATTAACCTTAATAATTATTTTAGTAGGTGGCCAACATGTAACCTAATAATAAAAACAAATTGCATACCCTAGGCCGATGCAACTTTATCTTGACAAGATCTATACAAGAAGCTCGCAGTTGCTTTGAGTCCAGAAGCTGGCCTATTAGACGCATCAGCGCACTAAGTTTGGAAATTGGCATAATATGCCTACCCTGCGCCACGGGCGTAGACAGAAATAACAAAACAGGTGGGCCCAGAAAAAAATGGACGGGCCCAACCCCAAAACGTAAGCTTATAGATATTACAAGGCTACCGCGTTTGAGTGTATGTCAGTAAGTCTGTACGTTTGTAAGCAAATCACTTCTAAGTGAAAAGCAACTGGAAAAGTGAGAACAGTTTGCCGTGTGCCACTGATTTAGAATTGAAAATGAGGCATATTAGAACTGAGGCGTATTTATGATTGAGAATTAAAGAAATGTGTTTGTATGTGGACAAAACAACCCTCGTGCACGCCGATAAGTAGCCTAATGTGTTTGTGTATCGACAAAACCACCCAGCACTACAGCTGTGCACGAGCTCCCAAGTCCACGAGTACGCACAACCCAAATCCCGCCCATCTGCACAACCCAAAACCCGCCCATCTGCACAACCCAAAACCCGCCCATCCTGGCCGACATGGCGTCAAACTAGTGAGTCCCGTTCACTCTGGTGGTTTCACCACATGTATCCTCCTCGTGTCTCGACTATCTGGCTGGTGCCTCTGTGCGTGAGCATGTCCCCTGAAAACTGTTCACTGCTTCTCCATCTTAACACCTCTCTTCCTCCTCTTCCTCTCCCCTTCCTCTTCCTCCCTTCCAATCTTCCTGTTTTCACCCTCCTTCTCACCCTCCTCTCCACTTCCTCTGCCCTCTTCCCCTCATCCTCATCTTCCTCCCCTCTTCCTCCTGCTCTCCTTTGCCCTCTGCTCCCCTTCTCTGCTACCTCCCTTGTCCCAAATCTCTCTTTCTCCATTCTACCTTTCTCCTCATCTTTCTCTCCCTTCTTCATCCTCATTCTCCTCTTCCTCTCGTCTCCTCCTCCCTCCTCACCTTTCTCCTTTCTCCTCTTGCTCCGATTTTTCCTTCTGTCCTCTCTTTCTCTCTTCACCTCCTCCCTCCTCATTGTCCCTCCTCCTCCTCCTGCTCTTCCTCCTCCTCCTCCTCCTCCTCCTGCTCCTCCTCCTCCTCCTCTCCTCCTCTTTGTATCCTCTTCTTCTCTCTATGTAGTCAACAGTGATCTGCCTGGCCTGGATCCCTCTCCCCCCTCCGTCTCACAGCACTCCCACAACTCCCAGAACGCCCAGTCTGACTCCTCCACCCTGGACCAGGACAAGTCTCAACCCCCCCAGCTCCAGCCTCAGCCTCCACAGCTCCCACCCCAGCAGCCCCAGTCCCAGCTCCAGGCCCAGGCCCCCTCACAGCCTCTCCCAGACGCCAGAGACCCAGTCCGAGTCTCCCGCCCAGGCCCAGAGGCCGACCCCTCCACCACCACCCAGCGTCGGCCCTCCAAGTCCACCTCGTCCGGCTCCGGGGGGTCGTCGGCTTCCACGCGCGCCTCCACCCCCCGCCAGCGCTGCTCCTGGGCCCGCAATCTCAACCGCCCGCCCGTGGTGCTGCTGCCCAGGGCTGTGTATCAGGTAACTATGGCTACTTTCTAAAGCCGAAAAGAAAATAAAGGTCCGCAACACTGTTAAATGCTCCCAAATATTTAATGATATTTAAAATATTTAATCATTAAATATTTGCGGACCTTTATTGTCTTTTCAGTTATCTTACGTTTGGTCCAGCACCTGTGCCACTGATGTGCGCGCATTCTTTGACTTTCTGGATTTACTTTCTAAAGCCCACAGTCTACCAGACAGTTGATCTAAAAGTTGAAATTTACACATACAGTAACAGTCTACCAAGTAACTATGGCTACAGTCAACTGTTGAGCTACATTCACAGACTGGTGTAACTGCCACTGCAAAAGTGAGAAGTTAACTGTCAATAATCCGAACTCTGCATTCCAATTGGCTACTCGTCTACTCGTGTCGCTCGAAGTTCAAATATTTTTATCTCGGGAATCCGCCCACAATGCATCGTCTGTCCAGACCTCGCGTCGCTGGAATACATTAACATTCTATTGACTTCTCAAGCTGAGCAAGTAACTAGTAGTGATGTGTGTGAAATGTAGCTTCACAGTCAAATAGGTATGATTAAGGTGTTGTCAATATTATGTTATATTATTTTGTAATCGATTGGAGTGAAAAGAGACAAGTCCTTCGAAAATGTATTACATACACAACTAAATCTAATCTACTGGCATATGGTAGGCCTACAGGTCCTAACCGCTCCGGTAGCTTTACAGTCAAATAGGTAGCTATGATTAAGATTATGACAATATGGCCCTGCTGTGGCCTAACGGTAGGGCCAGAGAGAGTAGAGCGAGAGAGGTTCCATTGGCCCATTGTTTCCGGGTTCTATTATTGCAAGGGGGAGGGGGGGAAATCCCCCTTTAGGCAGACCTAGGCAGACCTAAGGACTGTTCTATTCAATGCTAGGAACATTATGACACGCCCTTTTAGGCAAACCGGAACCTGGTCATGTTAGGTGCCCATAGAAACCTATTGCATTGGCATATCTCTATATACTTAAAGAATCTCTGGTAGGGCACTGAGTTACTACGCCGGCGTCCCGGGTTCGATTTCAACCCGCGTCATTTGCTGAACTCTCTCTCCCCACTCATTTCCTGTCTGTTCTTCACTGTCCTGTCAAGAATAAAGGTGAAGATTATGACAATATTATGTAATATTATTTTGTAATCGATTGGAGTGAAATGAGACAACTCCTTCGAAAATGTAATTACATACGCATCTAAATCTAATCTACTGGTTTATGGTACAGGTCCTAACGGCTCCGGACGCCAGTGGCCTGCCCAAGAGCACAGCTCTGCTGCCTCACCCGTCTGTGGAGTGGGCCAGCTCCTTCAGGCCCCTGCTGAGCAAGATCATGACATGCACGGAGCAGTCTCTCTACTACCGCCAGTGGACGGTGCCCAAGCCCGCGCACATGGACAGCAGTAACCGGGCGCCCGAGGGACGCTCCGACAACTTCCACCCCCGCAGGCTGCTGCTCAGCGGGCCGCCACAGGTGAGGCGCGGATATGCGGACACTCATATGTGAGCACACATACAGACGGACACATATACATACGGACACATACAGACGGTGTGTGTGTGGTTTTAAACACACAAACACACACACACACACACACACACACACACACACACACACACACACACACACACACACACACACACATGAAAGCAAAAAGACTGCTGCTCAGCGGGCCGCCACAGGTGAGGCGTGGATATATACACTCTTATGCGCACATATGGACACAAACACACACACACACACACACACACACACACACACACACACACACACACACACACACACACACACACACACACACACACACACACACACAAATATATACAGTATACACAGATGATGTGATTAGGTGTGTATGCTCTCAAGGTCACAGAAAGAGCACACACAAACAAATATTGAGATGTTTCTGACTCGACTTATGTGTGTGTGTGTGTCTGTGTATGTGTGTGTGTGCGTGCGTGTGTGTGTGCGTGTGTGTGTGTGTGTGTGCAGGTGGGGAAGACGGGAGCGTACCTGCAGTTCTTGGGCATCCTCTCTCGCATGCTGATCAGACTGATGGAGGTGGACATCTACGACGAGGAGGACATCAACTGCAGTCAGTATTGATTTTGTTGCTTTTTTAATCGTTATTTGGTCATTTAATTGTTATTTTATTATTCATATTACATCTTCATATTACCTCATTCTGTTTTATATGTTTTTAACTGTTTAAATTAAGAGGACATACAGTAAACTACATTCTGAATTATTTTACGGTTACAGTACATGGCTATAAACATGAATCATGAACCTTATTATTGTGTTTGTACTGTATGTGTGTACATTTTATTGTAGGCCTATGTGCTTTTATGTCACTGTGCAGGATTTTTAGTTTATTTCCAGAATCCATGCTACCCATTCATGAATGTTACCTTTTTCATGGATACTTACCACCACCATCAAATTCATTCAAGTATTCATTATGATTGAAAAAAAAATCACTTTTCATACATGAAAAGGGGGATCTTCTCCATAGTCCGCCATTTTGAATTTCCAGAAATAGCCATTTTTAACTGCAAAAATGACTGTACTTGGACCATACTAGAAAATATTTGTTTATTGCTTAGTAAACTTTCATGTAAAGATTAAATTTGGCAATAGGCAACCAAGTTTCAATGAGCAGCATCGTTGCAGTACCTTTTTTGACCATTTCCTGCACAGTGTCCCTTTAAGGACATTAAAGCTTTCAAGTCAAGTCATCCAGTCTGTCGCCCATAACCTTATATATGAGTATAAACCCACTCCCATCTGTCCCTCTACAGGAGATAAACCGCCCCCCAAATATACATATATAAATGAGTATAAACCTATGCCCCGCAGGTGATAAGCTGCCTGTGTTGCCGCAGCAGCAGGTTGGTGTGTCATGGCCCAGTACGGAGGTCATGAGGTCCATCCCCTTTGACTACACCATCCACGACCCCAAGTACGAGGGCATCAGCCCCATATACTCCCCCGACTACACTCCTTCTGAGGAAGGTAGGCACTCACACTCACACTAGCACTCACACACACACTCATATACTCCCCCGACTACACTCCCTCTGAGGAAGGTAGGCACTCACACTCACACTCACACTCACACTCACACTCACACTCACACTCACACTCACACTCACACTCACACTCACACTCACACTCACACTCACACTCACACTCACACTCACACTCATATACTCCCCCGACTACACTCCCTCGGAGGAAGGTAGGCACTCACACTCACACTCACACTCATATTTCTCCTGTTGTCCAGTCTGGCACTTGCAGAGTAGTGTCAGTATGGATGAGCCCATTACACTCGGCACGGTGTTATACATTTGCTGTTACCAGTATGGTAATGACCAAGTTGTAGTGCATTAGTAAAGCCCCTGTGTCACGTTATAGTACTGTAGTGTTGTGGTAGTTAACTTTTCAATGACTATTACAGCATGCCACTGGAGGTAAGGCGTGCATTAAGGGGCTACTGTCTATGTCTATGTCTATGCCTAAAGTATGTCTGTGTCTGCTTGGGAAAGTAAGAAACATAGGAGTGTTATTCTTTGTATGACCAGTGCATGTGAATAAATTGTCAATAAAGCCGACTTGACTTGATGCACACATGCACACAGGCAGAGAATTCAATTGCATCAGGATAGATGTTCAGCTTGTCTGTTGTCTGCAACCTTGGCAACGACAATATTTGAGGAAGAGTCTTCCCATATCCACCTGATCAGATAGCATTTCAGCCTCCATACTTTTCTAACCTTGACCTTGACCTTTCTCTTTTCCATGCTCCTCCCCTTCCTCCACCACCCATATCCCACGATCCCCCTGTGCAGGTAACCCGCGGCGACAGGAGGATGTGTACCTGCGGCGTCGCACCTCTCGCATCAAGCTGTCCAAGTACGCCGCCTACAACACCTACCACCACTGCGAGCAGTGCCATCAGTACATGGGCTTCAACCCCCGCTATCAGGTGAGAGGGGTATGCCACCAGTATATGGGCTCCAATCCCTTTTTCAGGTGAGGGGGAGGTATGCCATGCATGAGTTATAATACAACCCCAAATGTAGCGGAGTGGTGCTTACCAAGATCTTAAACTTTGTACTTAATCAGGTTCAAAAGGTGACTACGCCAGTCTCGTTATTGGGTGAGACAGCCCAGTTGTTAATATACAATATTGCCCGACAGGCTCTAGATGATCAATGAGGACACAGCTGATGACACATATGGATTTCTTTATTTTCTCTTTTCTTTTCTTAATCAATACTAAAAAAAAAGGTTGTACGTTTCAAGACATGCAGAATGTAACTCGGTCTGTAGTGCCTGAGTTATAATACAACCCCCCCACCCGGTGGGAGGGGTAAAATATTCCCACCGCTACATGGGCTTCAATGCCCATTATTAGAGCAGTGTGTGTGTGTGTGTGTGCGTGTGCGTGTGTCTGTGTGTGTGTGTCCTCCATCAGTTGAGCATGGGTCCACCCTGCACATCTTTACCTTCTCTTATCTGTTGTTTTCTGTCTACTAATGTTAATGTGTGTGTGCGTGTGTGCGTGCGTGCGTGCGTGTGTTGTGCGTTATGTTAATGTTTGTGTGTGTGTGTGTGCGTGCGTGCGTGTGTGTGTGTGTGTGTGTGTGTGTGTGTGTGTGTGTGTGTGTGTGTGTGTGTGTGTGTGTGTGTGTGTGTGTGTGTGTGTGTGTGTGTGTGTGTGTGTGTGTGTGTGTGTGTGTGTGTGTGCGTCATCAGTTGTATGAGTCCACGCTCCACACCTTCACCTTCTCCCACCTGCTGCTGGGGGAGGAGATCCAGCTCTACTTCATCATCCCCAAGTCCAAAGAACACCACTTCGCCTTCAGCCAATCAGGAGGCCAGCTGGAGAGCCTCAGGCTGCCCCTCGTCTCTGATTGGGTAAGGCACTTCGAGAGAACAAATTTAAAAAATGCACAATCACCTAAACAAGTCTGTAAACAATCACCTGAACAAGTTTGTAAACAATCACCTAAACAAGTCTGTGTGCTGGACTGACACAATAATCCACAAAATGAAGTCCCATTTAATGCGGATGTCTCTGGTGTTGTTATGCCTATTGCAACACTCTGGACTGTCAGAGCGCTAAATAAACTATCCAGTGAAATTCAGTTGTTTTTAAAAAAAACAGTCAGTGTTTCTTAAACCTTTGCAGTATTGTCTCTCAGATTTGGCTGTACATCATATTCAATCAGTGTACCACTGCACTGCGCTCTCTGTGTACCACTGTGCTCCCCTACCACTATCCTGCACTGATCCATCTGCAGTGTTTTATATATACCGGTGTATATGTATAGTTTTTTTTTTTAATCGGCAAATGACCCAGGTCGGAATCAAACCCGGGTCGCCGGCGTAGTAAACCAGTGCCCTACCGTTAAAGCCACCGCAGGGCCATCCATCTGCAGTGTTTAAAGTGATACTGTCCCATTTTTGGAAATAAGTGATTCATAGGACTCAATGTTAACTGTTAGCTTGGAGGTGAAATGTGCACTGCCATAACTAGAAAATGGTTGGAAGTACAGGAGAGCGGTAAAGGCCTATTATTTACCTCAAGGGGAGGTGTAAAATAAATGTATTTCCAAAAATGGGACAGTATCACTTTAACCGTGCGTGCTCTCCTTATCTGCCCACTCCCTCCCTCCATCTCCCTCCAGAACCCACACACATTCTGCACCATGAGTTTACACTGCTTCCCTCAGGTAGACGTTTCAGGACGCTGAACTGCAGACTGATTAAATATAAAAACTCTTTTGTCCCCAATGCGATTAGAATGCTCAATGATAGATAGACATGCCATGTGAAGGGAGTGCACTGTTTTTTTCCATGTCTCTTATGCTTTTATGTTTTCTATGTTTGTATGGTTTTTTTGTGTTCTCTACGTTATGGGTATGTGAGTGAGTACTGTATGTTATGCAGTGATTGTTGAAGCCCAAGACAAATTTCCCCTCCAGGGACAATAAAGTACACTCTAACTCTAACTCTACTAGAACCCGGACTGCATCAAGAGCCCGATCTTCACGCCCACCACGGGCCGTCACGAGCACGGCCTGTTCAACCTGTACCACGCCATGGACGGGGCCTCGCACCTTCACATCCTGGTGGTCAAGGAGTACGAGATGGCCGTCTACAAGAAGTACTGGCCCAACCACATCATGCTCGTGCTGCCCACCACCTTCAACGGAGCCGGCATCGGTGGGTAGTATAGATGCTTTATAGAGGATCAATAGAGATGGGGATTTTAATATTGCCTACTATATACTGCTTACCACCATACCTAAAGTCCTAAAGACCTAAAGTGCTTTGTAAAGGATCAATAGGGATGGAGTAGGGCTTATACGGTAATTCACTTTTAAAATCGCGTTAATTAATTAATCGAACTGTGTGATTAATTAATAGAAATGAACGTGTAATGTCCCAGCCCTAAGGTGGAGATTTTAATATTGTCTGGTTACCACCAGACCTAATCACAAGTGTCTTTTAGATCGAAATGATTGTGTAGAACTAAAGGCAGTAGGCCTATGGTTGTTCCCAGGCTAATTTTAATATACGGTGGAACCGTAATCAATGATAGTGTATGGCTGTAGATGGACATATGTTTGTTTACATTGTACAATAATTCCAATTAACCAACCAAAATTAACCACATGAATAAATACAACTCAATTCAATGCAATAATATAGATAGAGCAGAGCAAAGTTTGGGTTTGAAGATTTTGTTGCTCCCTTATGTGTTAATTAGTTTATTTTATTAGTTTGTTTAATTGCTGATTAACTGTGGGGGATGTACTTTAAATACATCTGAAGTTTAATTTAATTCAATGTAATTCATATTAATTGAAAATGTAATATATCATAGCCCAGTGATTCTCAAAGTGTGGTCCGGGGACCACAGACCTCGACAGAGCTCAGGTGGTCCGCGAGGGGATTTCTACTTTTCTAAGTCAAGCTATCAGTAGACTATATTTGTAATATTAGGATTGTAAATGTGAGTAAGAAGTAGGCCTAAGTGATGTGCATAGAATTTAGCACCCGTCAACTGTCAATTCAGTTGGCAGGTGGTCCCTGAACATTTTTTGGGTGACAAAGTGGTCCTCGGTCTGAAAAAGTTTGAGAATCACTGTCATAGCCCCTTAGCACACACCATTCCACCAGTGGAGCGCTGTAATAGTCAGTCACTGGAAAAAACGTTACTACCATACTGCCCTACAATCTTAGAACGCAGTAACTCTGAAAACGGCAAACTGAGAAAAAAGGCTTCAAAGTTTTCCATATGGCGCGACAACTGTGTTGTCGGTAAATTGGTGGTGACACTTCCTGGTAATGCTTGTTTAGGATAGAAATTTAATGCACACAAAAAAAAAAACAAAAAAACAACATTTATGTGTCTTTTTGCCACAAAAAAACGAGTTACTGCGTTCTTGGCTGGTATTACTGCCACAAAATGGAGTTACTGCAGGAGTTACTGCCTTCTTAGCTTGTATTACTGTCTACTCCCAAACCAGTCCCATTGGAACGTGCAGCAGTAACTCGCCGATTTACTGCGTTTTTGTTTAACCTTTTTTGGGTCATTTTTGCACTTTCAAAATGAGTTTTCTCCAAAACGGGACGGTGTTGGACCACCATTTTTGGACACAAGACAAATGAGGTAGTTTAGAACCGATTTCCGATATAATTTTTTTTTCGACCATTTTGAGTTACTGCGTTCTAGTATTGCACGGCAGCATAGTACTACACACAATGGCAGTGCACAGGCCTTTAGTAATACATTACGACTTGGCCATTGACATTCTGTTAACCACTAATAGGGGGCGTGTCTTACGGGGTTAATCTCAACTCTTGTCTGTATCTCTCCCCCGTCTCAGGCGCGGCCCACTTCCTGATTAAGGAGCTGTCCTACCACAACCTGGAGCTGGAGCGGAGCAGGCGCGTGGAACACGGCAGCCGGCCGCACGACGTCTGGCCCTTCATCATCCTGGCGGACGACTCCTGCGTCATGTGGAACGCCCTGGACGTCGATCCCAAGAGGTAAAAAACAATTAAAACCAGGTCCTGGGGGAGGCGCTGTGGCGCAGTGCGCTAAGCCCCCCACATTTGGGCTTGCATGCCCACGGGGACCTCAGTTCGAGTCCGGCCGGGGTCATTTCCCGATCCCACCCCGTCTCTCTGTCCCATTCACTTCCTATCAGACTGTCCTATCAAATAAATGCATAAAAGCCCCTAAAATGTATATTTAAAAAAAAACAGATCCTACCGTCCCACACAGAAAAGTATAGGCTATATGAATCATTGTATAAGTTTCATATTTTTCTGTATGGGTCTAGGGGCGCCATTGAGGGCTGCCCCCTTGCACAGGTGAGGCATAAAAACAATTTGGTTGTGTGCAGTGTGCAGTGTTCAGTGGAGTGCTGTGTCACAATGACAATGGGAGTTGGAGTTTCCCAATGGGCTTTCACTGTGTGTGTGTGTGTGTGTGTGTGTGTGTGTGTGTGTGTGTGTGTGTGTGTGTGTGTATGTGTGTGTGTGTGTGTTCGTAGTCGTGTGTATGTGTGAGTGTGTCTGTCTGCGCCCATGTGTGTGTGTCTAACCATGTGTGTCCCTAACCATGTGTGTGTGTCCCCTTTCCCCTCTCCAGTGGCAGTATGGGAACAGAGGTGTGTGTGTGTGTGTGTGTGTGTGTGTGTGTGTGTGTGTGTGTGTGTGTGTGTGTGTGTGTGTGTGTGTGTGTGTCTAACCGCGTGTGTGTGTCCTCTCCTCTCCAGTGGCAGCAGTATGGGCACAGAGAGGTGTGTGTGTGTGTGTGTCTAACCGCGTGTGTGTGTGTATCTCCTCTCCTCTCCCCTCTCCAGTGGCAGCTTGGGTACCGAGAGGAACGTGTGCACCTGTGTGTGTGTGTGTGTGTGTGTGTGTGTGTGTCTAACCGCGTGTGTGTGTCCCCTGTCTCCCCTCTCCAGTGGCAGTATGGGCACAGAGAGGAACGTGTGCACCTGTGTGTGTGTGTGTGTGTGTGTGTGTGTGTGTGTGTGTGTGTGTGTGTGTGTGTGTGTGTGTGTGTGTGTGTGTTTGTGTGTCTAACCATGTGTGTGTGTGTGTGTCCCCTCTCCCCTCTCCAGTGGCAGTATGGGTACGGAGAGGAACGTGTCCCTGTGTGTGTGTGTGTGTGTGTGTGTGTGTGTGTGTGTGTGTGTGTGTGTGTGTGTGTGTGTGTGTGTGTGTGTGTGTGTGTGTGTCTAACCGTGTGTGTGTGTGTCCTCTCCTCTCCCCTCTCCAGTGGCAGCTTGGGTACAGAGAGGAACGTGTGCACCTGTGTGTGTGTGTGTGTGTGTGTGTGTGTCTAACCATGTGTGTCCCCTCTCCTCTCTCCTCTCCAGTGGCAGTATGGGTACAGAGAGGAACGTGTCCCTGAAGCAGGTGCTGCAGCACATGGAGTCATGCGCGGACATCACCCAGTACGGCCTGTGCGGACTCAGGAAGTGGTCCAGTCGCCACGGCAACCAGACGGGGGGCGCGGGAGGCGCGGGGGCCGGGGGGCGGCACGGTAATCACGGTAACCGGCGCCACGAGCCCTTCTCGCGCGGACACTTGCACGACTTCCTGCTCCTCAACGTGGACCTGACGCAGAACGTGCAGTACAACCAGAACCGGTGAGAGAAGAAGAAGACACACACACACGCACACACATACACACATACACACACACGCACACACACACGCACACATGCACACCTACACGCAGAACGTGCAGTACAACCAGAACCGGTGAGAGACGAAGAAGACGAAAACACACACACACACGCACGCACGCACACACACCTATGCACACACACACACAACACATGCACTCGTGTGCATACACACACACACACACACCACACATACAACACAAACACACACACACAGCACACATACAACACAAACACAAACACACGCACACATATAACCAGTAGCGGCCGGTGGCTGGGGAAACAGGCAGGGCAGAAATTTTGGCGATCAAGTCCATCATAATTAAATCAATACGGTATAATTTACGAGTTTCATTGCGTGTGTAGGCAAGACAGGAGAGCGTTTTCCCATAGTGTTTGGTGTGTTAGTAAAACTCCACCTCCCGTGATACACCGCACCAGGCATGCGCGTTATCTGTTCAACTTCTGTTCTGAAGAAAGCTGTTTTTGACAGTTCTCTCCACGCAGCTAGCTCTCTTGCTCATTTAAGCAGAGTGACTGCATACACATGTTAAGACATTACAAGAAAAATGCTTTGTCTGCTCGCGGAGTTGGAGTTTGCGACAAGCAACACGACACATATGCACTCCACGCAACCGGTCAGCAACAGCAATCAGGAAAAGGCTAGCACAGCACAGCATCTCGCCTTCACCGTTCGTACATTACATTGATGCAACCAAAGCCCTGCAACACCATTCAATTCAGTCAGTCGTCCCCTTGCTGTCGGTTTAAATGCACCACAGAACCAAATGCCATCAATACCGGGAAAGGACGTGCCTATTTTCAAAACGAGTAGCCATGGTTAAAACTTAACAGGGGAGCTCATCAACAGACTCGCTCCTGTTCTGCAATGCTAGGCAGGACCGGGTGCAAGTGTATTTTTTAGCTTTTTCGGGGACACAGCAGACAATACTGAGCATAAATGAAGCTGTCAACAACATCCCAAGCTCAATAAGCTCAGATATTTCATTAAATAACTTCCAGTTTCCCTATTTCACAAAGACTTGATTCATAATCCCTCACGCTTTGTTTTAAACTATGTAGTAAGCCCAACGCAGCTTCTCAGAGAATGTCGTCAACTAGTCGGCTAGTCGTGGGGGTAGCAGCAGCATACTTTACGAAGCTACACATTTGCTTGCTGTCTCAACATTGCAAGCCCTCAAATTTCATTAAATAACAGACAGTTACCCATTATGCAAAGACTTCGGTCATAAAACCTTAGACTTTGCAATAGCAAATATACAAACTGTACCTACCCCAAACGTGAATCCTTCACCAGCCAACACATATCCTTCGTCAAATCCGACATGGTTATCCGTTTAATCCACCGATTTTGTGAGGGAAATTTGCGGCAATGGAGTTAATAAAATCCCACAGGTTAGAGATGAGCGGAGTAATATGTTTGCTGTGTCTTTTTCAAAGCAGGCAGGGCCACCGTGTCATTGGTCAGGGCAGATCATACATCTGCCCTGATAGCGTCCATAAAGTCGCGCTTATGTTATGATATTATGCTAAGTATGCTACAGTGCTAATTTTGTAGAATGGGATCGGGGCGAGGGGGCCGGGCTTAGCTGAGGCGCTGAGAAATCTGCCCAGGCCAGTGGCCATAGACCCTAACGTTAAACAGCCACACTAGGTGTAAACTAGACTTCTCAACAAAAATAAAACCTGATTCCACTCGCAAAGATCGTCATAAACTACAACATTGATGTAATACGATTCCCAGTGTGATTGAGGTTGCAATACATATTTTATCTACAATTTCTGAATGGATCTACTTTTCTCAGAGGAAGAGTCTTTGGGGGGGCACTGCCCATCTGCCCTTAATGAACCGGCCGCGCCTGCATATGCACACACACACACACAAACACACACACACAGCACACATACAACACAAACACAAACACACGCACACATATAACACAAACACACACACACACACACACACACACATATGCACGCACACACACACATATGCACACCCACACATACATATGCACGTGACGCGCATTCACA
This sequence comes from Engraulis encrasicolus, assembly GCF_034702125.1. Classification (NCBI taxonomy): domain Eukaryota; kingdom Metazoa; phylum Chordata; class Actinopteri; order Clupeiformes; family Engraulidae; genus Engraulis; species Engraulis encrasicolus. The sequence goes on from NC_085875.1 coordinate 16,276,387, forward strand.
CTCGCGCGCGCACACACATGCACTCACACACACGAATCTAATCCCACTACCAAACCAGGCGAAAAATGTGGAAGTCAGCCCTCAACTTGTGTAGAAATGTGACAGTAACTGAGCTGCATGAACTATAAAAAGACTGGTGTCTTAAAGTGATACTGTCCCAATTTTGGAAGCAAGCTAATTGTACACCTCCTTGTGAGTTAAATAATTGGGTTTTGCCATTCTCCTGTACTTTCAACTGTTCTCTGGGTACGGTAGTGCAAATTTTACCTCCAAACTAGCAGTTAACATTGAGTCCTGGCGTGGCCGCTAATTGGTCTCATAGGACTCAATGTTAACTGCTAGCTTGGAAGTAAAATTTGCACTGCCATACCCAGAGAACGGTTGAAAGTATAGAATATTATTTAACTCAAGGGGAGCTGTAAAATCAGCTTATTTCCAAAAATGTGACAGTATCACTTTAATTATCAGTCCAGCCTCGTGTGTATGTAATATTGATTGTCATTCTGTCCTCCAGCTTCACGTGTGATGACGTGGACTTTAACCTGAGGGCGCACAGTGCCGGCCTGCTGGTCTGTCGCTTCAACAACTTCAGCGTGATGAAGAAGCAGATCACCATCGGAGGATACCGCACCTTCATCGTCAAGACCAAGGTCAGACACAAGGTGACCCCAGCCCATCTCATGCCCAATCCCAACCCACATACACACCTGGCCCGGTCCTCTTGTTTGCACCTGTCATTGGCCAATACCACGTCACATGTTGCTTCTGTCATTGGCCAATACCACGTCACATGTTTCTTCTGTCATTGGCCAATACCGCGTCACATGTTTCTTCTGTCATTGGCCAATACCACGTCACATGTTGCTTCTGTCATTGGCCAATACCACGTCACATGTTGCTTCTGTCATTGGCCAATACCACGTCACATGTTGCTTCTGTCATTGGCCAATACCACGTCACATGTTGCACCTGTTGTTGGCCACCCTCACGTCAAATGCTGTGCCTGTCACTGGCCACTACAAACCCAGAGCCATACAGAGGGGAGAGTCGGGCAATCTCCACTGTGTCCTAGGGCCGACTTCCGCATTAGCAAAATTAGCTGTTTGGCATCTCAGAACTGCTTAAGCGTTGCGAATGTTAGTGCCTAGAAGTTGGGCGTAGCACACAGCAAATGCGATGCGATGCAATGCAGGGAATATGACAAGACTTGCTGTTCGTAGTAATAACTTCAGATAAACATCACAGATGGTAAAACTGTTGTGATAATCACCACCGAGACAGTTGATAGTTTACATATTTGTGGTGATTACCCCGCAGTATAGTTTGTACTTCCTTATTTTTGGCTGTTAATGTGGTGGTTCTATGTTGAGTCTATGGAAAGACAGCCGCTTTAGGCACGACTCTATCTCGTTGAAAGGCGGGGCTGCAATTTAATTCCTGGTCCTAAAATCGCATAACTCTCCCCTCTGTATGGCTCTGTACAAACCTACCTATTGTCACAAGAGCTGTGTGTGCTGTAAAAGCAGGTACTGGTGTGTGCACAATCATTCTCCATACCCAGGTCAGACAAAGGTGACACCAGGTGACATTATCACACCCCTTTGAGCCCACTGGCTATTAAGCACCTGTCCAGATTTACTCAGAAGTGTGTATTTTCCTTCTTCTTCTTCTTCTTCTTCTCCTTCTTCCTCTTCTTCTTCTTCTTCTTCTTCTTCTTCTTCTTCTTCTTCTTCTTCTTCTTCTTCTCCTTCTTCTTATTCTTTTTCTTCTTCTTCTTCTTCTTCTTCTCCTTCTTCTTCTTCTTCTTCTTCCTCTTCTTCTTCTTCTTCTTCTTCTTCTTCTTGTCTCTCAGTAAATCAGAATACATAATAATAAATGCCTTACACTATTAACACAGAGCCTGCTCTCTCCAATGTGTGTGCGCGCGTGCGTGCGTGCGTGCGTGCGTGCGTGCATGTGTGTGTGTGTCCTTCTACCAGATGACGGACGTGCCCACCACGGTGCAGCCCTCGCAGTACATCTGCGCCCCGGACAGCAAGCACCCCTTCCTGTCCACGCCCGCCCAGCTGCTGCTGGAGAAGTACCTGCAGCACACCAGCCAGCGCCTCTTCCCCCTCAGCGCCCGCACATACAGACACCCCGTGCTGTCAGTAGACTGCTACCTCAACCTCGGCCCTGAGGTATACACACACACACACACACACACACACACACACACACACACACACACACACACACACACACACACACACACACACACACACACTCAGGGCTAGCAGATGTAGACTGTAGACTGCTACCTTAACCTCCGCCCTGAGGTACACACACACACACACACACACACACACACACACACACACACCTCTTCCCCCTCAGCGCCCGCACATACAGACACCCCGTGCTGTCGGTAGACTGCTACCTCAACCTCGGCCCAGAGGTACACACACACACACACACACACACACACACACACACACACACACACAAACACACACACACGCACACATACATGCACACAAATTCATGCACAGAAATCAAATTCATCTTTCTCTTGCTTGATTTCGCTCTTGTGTGCATGTTTGTTGTGTGTGTGTTTGCATGTGTGCGTGTGTGCGCGTGTGCGCCCTACAGGTGACAGTGTGTTTTGTCAGCTCCCGTCCCCACTCCATCAACCTGAGCACCAATGGGCTGCTGTTCGGAGGACTGCTGCTCTACTTCTGTGACACCTTCGTCACGCCCGGCTTCCTCAAGAAGTTCCACTTCCTCAAAGGTATGCGGCCCGTCAGATAGTTCAATCTGGCCCCGGACTTGAAGAGAAACATAAACTTTAGTTTGTGAAAAGTTGCTACAGTTGTCGGAGATTTCAGGGTTTTAATACTTGAGAACACATTTGCCTATTTCGCTTGCCATTCACAGTAAATTCTCCTGATATACCCGCTGTAAGCCACCTCAAAATTATTGATTAGCCATGTGATTCTGATATGAACTGATTGGCCAAAAGTCATTATTGCAGAATTCTACAAGATGTGTTATTGAAAAATGAATCTGTCATGTTGTGTACACTTTTAAATCTTGGTCATTCTCCTCTCCACATTTGACGGACATGTCATCCTTAAAGGGACACTGTGTGAGGTTTTTAGTTGTTTATTTCCAGAATTCATGCTGCCCATTCACTAATGTTACCTTTTTCATGAATACTTACCACCACCATCAAATTCTAAGTATTCATGATGACAGAAAAAATTGCATTTTTCATACATGAAAAGGGGGAGCTTCTCCATGGTCCGCCATTTTGAATTTCCAAAAATAGCCATTTTTAGCTGCTAAAATGACTGTACTTGGACCATACTAGAAAATATTTGTTTATTACTTGGTAAACTTTCATGTAAAGATCAAATTTGGCAATAGGCAGCCCAGTTTCAATGAGCAGCATAGTTGCAGTACCTTTTTTGACCATTTCCTTCACAGTGTCCCTTTAATTCCTAGCTTGTAATTATGACACCGTCTATAGAATCTTTTTGTTGCGACATTTACTTTCGGGGGGTGGGGCTGCACGGCAACCTGGAGCATAGGGGCCCAGAGCCATTTCAATCTGGCCCAGGCAATCATAGATGTGTATAGAAGATTCTATACACATCTATACTGGCAATAGCCTGTGCGCTATCTATGCTAACTGTAGTGTTGTTTCTCCTCCAGGTGCCACCCTGTGTGTGATCTGCCCTAACCGCTCCGCCCTGCGCCAGACGGTCGTGCGTCTGGAACTGGAGGACGAGTGGAGGTTCCGTCTGAGCGACGAGTTCCAGACAGCCAATGCCAAAGAGGACCAGCCCCTTTTCTTCCTCACGGGGAAACACATCTAAACACACACACGCACACACGCACACACGCACACGCACACGCACACGCACACGCACACACACACACACACACACACACACACACACACGCACAGTCGCACACGCACACGCACACACACACACACCAGTGCCCCATTAAAAATCATATAAAAATCATTCAAACACATATACATACGTATATACACAGACAAATACATATTTCCACATTCATTATGCCAATGAAACAAAAGTAGCCTTTTGATTGGGTGACTGCCTGCCTGGCTCACCCAACCAAAACCACCCGAATAACAAATGTATAGTAACCCAGCGAAAAACGTTAATGCATAGGGAAGACAAATGGTTTATTACTATAATTGCATTACACCTTACTGTACAACGCACATGCATTGAACATGAGGCATCCATATAGAGATTATATAGAGAGCCGTTGAGGGTGTGGTATGCTTTTGGCCATTACCTCTATATCTCTGGGAGCTTTTAGAAAGCATACACATGAATGTATACCTATGACAGGACTGCCAATGTTTGTAATACTAGTACAAGCGTCTTTGTCTGCGTATGTTTTTAATGTAGAGCACACATACGTACAGTATGATATGCACAAACTGTAAATGTATTCATCTTAATGATGTATTTAATGAGAAGCATGACCGTGTATGAGATGAACAATGCATCTTTGGGTTATTGGTTTAAATTGGCTGTACTAACTGTGCATCTGTGAATGCATTTTTGGCCGGTGATGCACGTACGAGATGAACAATACAATTGTATGTGCCATGCGTATTATATGTACTGTATGTATTTTGAGTGAAACACAAAGGCCTACAAGAAAAAACTCCTATATGGATCATGAATGGGTTTAAATGTCTCATATCATGGATCGTGAACGTGCTTAAATGCTGCATATATGGTTCGTGAATTGAATTGAATTGAATGGAATTGTTTGTGAATATTGAATTTGTGAATTGACTTCAGCAGCCCATTTGTCAGTTACTGTTGTACATCCACTTCATCTCTCCCCCTCGCCCCACTAATCCATCCAGAGCAACCAGGTGGGCCGGGTCTGGCCCAGATCTCAGCCGAATTCTGGCCATCACCAGATCAAATGTGTGCCTAAACAGACTGTGGTCTGGAGCAGTGTTTCTCAACTGGGGTGCCGGGGCACCCTGGGGTGCCGCGGGCCCCCTTCAGGGGTGCCACGGGCCCCCTTCAGGGGTGCCGCGGAAACGTGGCTGATAAATAAAATTATGTAACATAATACATATTTGTCTAAATTGATAAGTTAATGCTAGTCAGTGGAATCTTTCATCTGCCATTTACGCACAATAAAGTAAGTATAGGTCGCCCCTGTCAGCTGCAACTTCGAACGTAGGTCGTGTGACGTTTCCAAATGTTTTACTTTTCTAAGCTTGTGTGGTATCGGACGCAATGCCATGTTACGGCTTGTTGGTTTGGGGTGCCTTGAAATTTTTCATGAATTGAAAGGGTGCCTCGCCTAAAAAAGGTTGAGAAATACTGGTTTGGAGTACAATACTATAGTCAGTGTAGTGTAGTGTAGTGTACTCCACTGTACTAAATGTATTGATGTATGAAGGTTGCTCTGCAAGAACAAATGTCTTGCCTTGACAGTCCAAGTTAAGTTGTATGTATATACCATATAATGGCATTCATTGTGTATGTACGTATATCAGTTATGCCAATCTTTGTGTTTTCCTTTCTCTTGTGTAGCAAGTTTGAATGGCTTGAATAAAATAAAGTTAATAATTTATAGTATTTGCATATGGCATTGTGATGGCCTTTGGTGGCATGGTGATGTATTTTCACCTTGCTGTTGAATTTTTATGAAGGCTGGTTATTTTATGCTGTTACTTTTTGCTTTGATTTGTTTATTGTCTTTCTACAATCATTCCAACGTATGAAGTTGAAAAAAGAAATTGCATTGTGTTTTCACAGCACAATATTCTGTGTACTGTCCTTTTGAGATGTTTTGTATAAACTTTTTTTTTGTAGGTGATTGTTTGCTTGGTCAGAATGTTCTGATTCGGAAAGTGGACCTACGCATGGGATATTATATTGCGTTAAGTACTTATATGGTTGCGCTGGGAACGTATGTTTTTCAAGCATCGTCATGACAATGTTAGAAGTAAGGGCCATGTAATCAACCTCTGAATGACCTTTATGGATGAATTCGTATCACTTTATTGTTTAAGTACAATCCATAAATGTTATGCACTGTACATCTCGTTGTACATACTTGCTGTTTTAGTTGCTGACCACAAGGCGGAGTAGAGTGTTACTGTACTTTGTTCAATGTTGACGTTACTGCAACCAACTCATCTCTCCTTTTTTTGTTGTTGTTTCCCAGTGTATAAATTTATGTATTAAAAATATCAAACTTGAAGGAATTGTATAAAGTGTTTTTTTAATTTGCTTTTTGTTCTTTTATCTGTCTTTTGTTCATTTACCTTTTGTTCTTTCTATCTCCCTGAAAAGAATGAGTGATTTAGTAAACATATTTGTCACCAAGGAAATGGGATAACTACTGAGATTACAGTGCTACAGTGGTACGGGAGAAGGTAGCGTAATTTTGGAGTAAAAATATTGAACCTGGTTAAAGTCTAAACTGCAAACACAACATTTTGACGTGTGTGTGTGCGTGTGTGCGTGTGTGCGTGTGTGTGTGTGTGTGTGTGTGTGTGTGTGTGTGTGTGTTATGTTTGACTGTGTGTGTGCATTTGTGTGTGTGTGTGTGTGTGTGTGTGTGTGTGTGTGTGTGTGTGTGTGTGTGTGTGTGTGTGTGTGTGTGAGGGGTCAGTTTCAGGTGAGCTCCTCAACCACACACACATACACACACACACAAACATGCATGCCTCCTCACGTGAATGAGCCTCTGTCATCCGGCCTGCTCCAGGCCCTCTCCTCATCACCAGCTTACGCAAACGGCACACACAGAGACAACAAGTGTCAAAGTCATTGGCGTGTGTGTGTGTGTGTGTGTGTGTGTGTGTGTGTGTGTGTGTGTGTGTGTGTGTGTGTGTGTGTGTGTGTGTGTGTGTGTGTGTGTGTGTGTGTGTGTGTGTGTGTGTGTGTGTGTGTGTGTGTGTGTGTGTGGAGGCAGGGGGCTGGGTGTGTCCCTAGCTGCTACGCCTTCTGCATGCCTGCTTTGCTCAGGTGACCTGACACACACACACACACACACAAAAACACACACACACACACACACACACACACACACACACACACACACACACACACACACACATACACACACACACACACACACACAAAAACACACACACCTTCCTTAATCCTTAAAGGTCCCTTATGTACGGTGTATATTTGTAATAAGTTTGTTTACTAAATGTACCTGGTATGCTGTATGATCTTGTCCATTTTCCATGAATATTGGTGTGCCCTGCCCAGACTTGGTTTTGCAGTCAAAGTGCCTGGTGTTTATGACTGCTAATTTAAAATGTCAGGTTTATATGGAGACAAAAGACAGAGGGGTGTCGCGCCAGTAACTCCAGTCCTTGTGGGTGCGTTGGTTCCAAAGCGATAATCCACAGAAGCAAAGAGTAGAACTCGCACACCAGGAGCCGATGCAATAGTTGATTTATTGCTTTACATATGTACAAGTGATCAAGGTGCTACCCAAAAGTGCAAAACGTTTTCGGTCACCGAACCTTGATCACTTGTACATATGTAAAGCAATATACGTATCAACTATTGCATCGGCTCCTGGTGTGCGAGTTCTACTCTTTGCCTTAGGTTTATATGGAGAACATCCATCTATCCATGTACAAACAGTGTACATCCCCAAACCTTGGAGAAAACAAGATATGAAATTGCTGAAAATGTAATTGATACTGGTAGTAAATTGTCATGGAAAAGGTTGAATTTATGAATGGGTTGCATAAATTCCAGAAATACTGAAGAATGACACACACACCACCTGTATATATATATATATATGTATATGTATGTAAGGCCCATAGCAGTCAAGCAGTAACGCCCCAGAGTCTTATCCAGTTTATGACAGCTTTGGCCAGTCCCAGGACCAGGGCTTGAAAACGAAATTATTTTTCAAACGTTCCGTTCCGAACGGTTCAGGCAAGTTTCAGTTTAACGTTTTCGTTCCTGCAATCGTTCCCCCACAAAAATATCGTTCCTGAACCGGTTCGGAACGAAAAATAACGTTCGTTCTTAACGTTCCTGCAGTGTTTAACGGCCATATTAAGTCTATTTTCGTGGGCTTTATCTTAGAATAGACGTACTCATTATTTCCCCTTGATTTACACAGCTATTCTCAAAAATAATAACACACCCAAAAACACTCAGATGGGCTATCCATCCTGGCAGATTTAACCGGATGCCTATAATTCTTATCAAAAGTAGCCTATGCCAGCCCAGTAGCGGTGGGTGGATGTTGATTAGGGAGCCACAATACAGAATAGNCAGAGAGAGTTTTAAAAAATAGCCAGAAGCATAAGAGGTGTCGATAGGCATGGATTTCAGTTCTTTGCCTAGCTCTGATGAGGTTTTGCAGCAAGTGAAACGTGTAAGTAAAAGGGACACAGTTTTCTCCACAAAAAATCCCAAACTGTTTTGAAGATGTGCACGATGCAAGGGGTCACTAGTTCTAGAGAAGGGGTTGCATAGTCTGAAATCTCGGATATGCTCTCAGATATCGGCTACCAACCATTCCAGTGCAAGACAAGTCCATCACCACACCAAACCGGAGACCTTTTGTAGCCTAACAGAC
>NC_085875.1:16295005-16300005 GCF_034702125.1 Engraulis encrasicolus
TTCTGGGCTCTTAACCCCTCAAGACACAGCGTTGTAAATGTGCTGTTAGTAGAATGACAATGACCAAGTCGTAGTGGGTCAAAGACATGTAAAATGGCAGGTAAAATGCCTTCTGCTGACTGTAGTTGTAAAAAATGTATTATTATTATTATTTATTTATTTCTTGCTACAGGGAATTCATGAAAGCCTCGGCTGTCATCCATTCACTTGAAAAAAATTCAAAATCATGTTTTTTTTGCCATTACAGTCGGTGGAAGGTGTCCGTAACACTGAATGACAAAGATGTCTGTGACCCTAGTGCATTACTAAAGGCCCTGTGTTATGTCATAGTAGTGTAGTACTACGGTAGTTCACTTTTCAATGACTATTACAGCGTGCCACTGGAGGTACGGCGTAAGGGGCTACGCCCTGCGATAGCAAGGCCCTTCACGTGTGAGGGTCATGCGAGGTAACCTCTTGTCCTTGTTGACGTCACATTGGTTGTCCGCTAGCGGTACTGTTGTGCAAGTCTACAGCACGGGGTTATCACTGGAGTTCATTTTTAATCAAAACTTCTACCTCTGTGGTGACCTTTTACCACTTCCACCATTGAGAGCCTGCTGACTTAAGCAGTGTCCGTGTGGCACTCCAGCTCAGTGTTGCCAGATTGGGCTGTTTCCCGCCCAATTGGGCTGCTTAGGATGGCCGTGTTCGGGTAAAAATGGCATTCAGCAGAAAAACCCGCCCAATTTTTGCACATAGAAATCAATAGAATTGGGCGGGATTTTGTGCTCCCAGGCGGGTTTTGAGCATTTTTTGGGCTGGAAATCATCAGCCTCATCTGGCAACCCTGCTCCAGCTGCACTGAGGCTGACGGGAAGGGACTGCAGAGGGTGACCAACACAGCCCAAAAGATCATCAGGGCTGCCCCCTGCCTCCAATAACCTCCATACACAACTCCCGCTGCCTAAACAGAGACATGAATATCTTTTAAAGGGACACTGTGTGAGAATTTTAGTTGTTTTATTCCAGAATTCATGCTGCCCATTCACTAATGTTACCTTTTTCATGAATACTTACCACCACCATCAAATTTTAAGTATTCATTATGACTGGAAAAATTGCACTTTTCATGCATGAAAAGGGGAATCTTCACCATGGTCCGCCATTTTTTATTTCCAAAAATAGCCATTTTTAGCTGCAAAAATGACTCTACTTGGACCATACTAGGAAATATTTGTTGTTTACTTAGTCAACTTTCATGTAAAGATCAAATTTGGCAATAGGCAACCAAGTTTCAATGAGCAGCATAGTTGCAGTACCCTTTTTGACCATTTCCTGCAAAGTGTCCCTTTAAGACCACTCGCATCCTGTCTCTCATCTGTTCACACTGTTGCCACCAGCCAGAGCCAATACACCAAAGGACAGCTACTTCCACAAATCTGTCAGAATTCTGAACGTAGTGTATACTTCCACTAAGGACTGTCTTGGTAGTATGCAGTAGTGCCCATAGCCGCCCGGTCAATTACCACTAGGACTGTGATTGCTGCCACTCGTGGTCAAACAAACATATTGCACACATCACAGCACATGATCACAGATACTTCAGCTAGGAACACATTGCACATTGCTGAGGCCATGCTACACAGTAAAAAAAGAACTGTTGTTTTTACGGAAAATTGCTGGCAGCAGTGGTTGCCAAAGTCTACCTTTAAACAAATAACGGTATATTTCCTTTTTACATTTTACGGTAAGATTATGGCAGCAGTGGTTGACAAAGCCTACCGTTAAATAAATAACGGTATTATTTTTTTTACATTTTACGGTAAAATTATGGCAGCAGTGGTTGCCAAAACAGATTGGACAGATTATATTCAGGTGAGTTCAATTATAGAGTTACAATCAGACAACTGATTGGACTGATTATACTCAGGTGAGTCCAATTATAGAGTTGCAATCACAGACAACTGATAAGACTGATTCTACTCATTGAAGTCCAATAAACATCAACTTAATTAGATACCTAAATAAATGCCCAATTGCCAGATTGTCTAGTGCAGGCAGGTGGACCAGTCTAGTATCATCAATGAAGGGTATGCAAATCCATTCTTTTTTAAAAAAAAGCCTGAAAATAACCTTAAGGAAAATGAAGGCCAAAGCTAGCGGGGCAAGCAAGCTAACAAACAAGCTAGTTAGCAAGCCACCATGCAGCCACCCTTACAACGTGACCTGCTAGCCGGGCCGGCCAGGTGAGGGCAGGCCAGCAGCCGGCCAGCCGGCCAGCCGGCCTTACAGCCAGCCAGCCAGCTAGCTAGCAACCAGTGAGCAGTACAATGCAACAGTCCCTGTTTAAATACATGTTCAAGTGAACCATGTGACCCGAGTGATGAAGCATTTGGCAGGTGCAGGCAGTAAGTTAATCATTGCATGACAGCCCTTAGCACTCAGGTGAGGTCAGGAATTGATTGATAGATTGATTTGGATGGGGTAGAATGACAGTTTCAAATAGACTGGGCTACTTCTAAGAGCTCAAGGGATTACTGTCCCAGGTAGACTTTTTCAGATTATACTAGCCTATAGGTATATTTTACACATTAAATGAGGCTAAACTGTAGGCTGTTACCGGAGAAATAATAAGTTACAGTGAATTACTGCAAAATGTGCAAACTGTTGCACAGTTTATTCAGTTGCCAGCTTCATTGTTGTCAAATCTACAACGTGGAGGCACCTGGAGCCAAGCAGACAGGCAATATGTTTTCTGTGGAGTAATTAATATTCAATTCATTATAACCTCCATTGCTTTCTGTTGGGTAGGAGGAATGCAAAAAAAGATATTCTGAATTTTGAAGAGGTTTACCGTGTCAATTTGCCTCTCAATCGAAAACTCTGATGGCAAAGCCTCAAAGTCCAATAAGGGAAAAAATTATTGCGGTGGAGAATTTTTCGCAGGATGAATTACAATACATGCAGAGGGTTGTACTCTAAGTTAATACTCATTGATGGCTACTAATCAAATAGCGTGTTGACATCAAACTCTGCCTGTTACAACCAGCCTATCAGTGGTTTGACAAGTTACACCTGGAACAAGTGCAATCACAAGAGATCTATTGGATTAAAGAGGACAAAAAGCCTAACACGACCAGAAAGAGCACCTACTTTTTGTAGTATACACAATGTGAAGAAAAGCAGAACAGAGTTCTTTGTCTGTTGGTTTACAATTTGGTTCACTAACAGAGGATTGAGTTTGGTTCACTTATAGGGGACTCAACAAAAATGCTTGCTCATGTTGCCAAAACATTTGAAAATTGGGGAGGCATGTTTTTCATAACTCTCAAGGGAGTTAAACATTAACTCTCTAGCTCTCTTAGCTCAACAACTCGGATCCAGAGGAGTCAAATAACACTCTGTACAGTAGTGTTGCTGCAACTCTTGATGTTTAGATTTTGGCTGAACACCAGTCTAACTCTGATCAATCGAACTCTGGCAAATTTGCTGTGTACATATGTGTACACCAGTGAAAAATAAAGTCATGTACCGTTTCTTGACTACTTCATCTTCACTTAACGGCAGGCTATTTTCCAATATTTTCTTTTCAGTGAACAGTTCAGTATTTTCTACATATTGACACCAGTGAAAAATAAAGTTATGTACCGTTTCTTGACTACTTCATCTCACTTAACGGTATTTTCCAATATCTTTGTTTACAGAGAACAGTCCAGTATTTTCTACATATGACACCTGTCAAAAATAAAGTTATGTACCGCTTTTTGACTTAATAGTGGCTTGCCATATTTAGTACAGAGATAAACTGTTTTACATTTTACGGTCACTGACTGTTGCAATTTGAAAGTTTTTTGCCGTAATTTCAACAGGCATTTTTTACAGTGTAGATAGCAAGCTGCCTCTGGCTCTGGGGAGCCTCTAAACCAATCAAGGTGGTTGTCCTCAGGGGACAGGCTTGGTTAATGATTGGGCGTCCGGGGTGTCAGTCAGGGTCACGGTCTATTGAATTGAGTGTTATGTAATGTGTGTAAGAGAGAGGGGTCTGTGATTTGTATGTGTATGTTTCTGTGGAGGGGATGGGGGGAGGGGGGTGCACTTGTGCTTGCTTGTGAATGATCCAATAGCTTTCTAAATACAGATCCGAGGAGGAGTCCCGACTGACTGATTTGGTGTGTGTGTGTGTACGTGTGTGTGTCTGCGTAAATGTGTATGTGTAAATGGGTATGAAGTGTGGAGGGCAAGTTTGGTTCTGAGGACAGAGAGAGAGAGAGAGAGAGAGAGAGAGAGAGAGAGAGAGAGAGAGAGAGAGAGAGAGAGAGAGAGAGAGAGAGAGAGAGAAAGAAAGAGAGGATGTGTGTTTTTGGCTACAGGGGAAGTGAATGTTTACAGTGATGTTTGACGGGAGCATTGCCTAAGCAGCTCGCCACTAAGAAATACCCCAGTCATGTTGTTATTTGTTTGTCTCTGGCCAATTTCATCACCACAGAACACCACAGACTCTTGCACAACCATGCAAAACTTCCAGTCACCAGACTAGATGTTTGTGCAAGACGCCTTCATTCTTGCTATCAGTAATACCATAGTAATGTGTGTTGGCTTTGATTCCAACTGTTTCAATGGCTGAATTGGAATAACAGCATTAGATTGAATGAATGGTTGATTGGTTGAATGATTGAATGATTGATTGATTGATTGATTGATTGATTGATTGATTGATTGATTGATTGATTGATTGATTGACTGAATGGCTGGTTGATAGATAGATAGATAGATAGATAGATAGATAGATAGATAGATAGATAGATAGATAGATAGATAGATAGATAGATAGATAGATAGACAGACGGATTGATTGATTGATTGATTGATTGATTGATTGATTGATTGATTGATTGATTGATTGATTGATTGATTATTTTGATGTGCTACACTTTTTCTGACAACCTTCCGCAGACCCCCTAGCATCCTTTAGCGCCCCCCACTTTGAAGGCCACTGGCCTACAGTACACGCCATGTGA